>NW_024609835.1:53294068-53394586 GCF_016920785.2 Ixodes scapularis | reverse complement strand
TTGCTGATTTGTTGGTTTATACTTTTTCTTTTGTTTTGTTGTTGTTGTCTATTTTTTTTGTACCGTGAATTGATCATTTGTACTTTCTAAACCTATTGTACCCACCCCCCTCTGTAACGCCCGACGGGCCCTGAGGGTAATGAAAGAAATAAATAAATAAATAAATCAGAACGCCGACATTGTCTGACGGTAATTTTTTTTTCACATCTAGAAGTACCTCTTGTCCTCCTGTCATCTAAATACGCACGTACAAAAAAAAAAAAACACAAAACAAATGATCCTGGTCGCCAGATGCACCACACAGGAGCGGCGATGTTCTGACGGGAAGGAGCATTCGATAAGGAAACAGCCCACAACTTACCGGAGAACCGAAGTTGTGACCGATCTCGTGGCTGAAGGTTATCGTCGAGATGTACTGGGGCACGAAGTTGTGGTAGTTTTGAAACGTGACGATTCCCGTGTTGAGGCTCATCTGGAACTCTTTGTATTTATTGGTATCGGGGGCCAGCTCCACGGACATTCGGTACTTCTCGCAAATTCCCCCGGAGCCAGCTTGAAACAAAAGAAAAAAGTACACAAACGCTGTTTGGTGTTTTTGATTATTAACGCCGCAAGGCAAAGTAATCTGGTATTCTGAAAGCTGTCAAGGCGGGTTCACACATTTGCGTTTGACAGTGGTCCATTGCCTTGCAATCTCGCCATTTTTGAGAAATGGTCGCTTATGGCATTGTCAGAGATTATGTCAAGCCCCACAGACCACAGAGCAAGAGTTTGCAGTCTTGCAACCGAGTACGACGGAGAGAGACGAGACTTGTTGAAACCTCTTAAAACGTTTTTAGGTCGAGAGAACATATAAACACACTGGCACGATGGCGCCATCTATGCGGTGACTGTGGAACTGCATTTCACAAGAGCGAAGGTTTTGCGGGATTTGCGAGGTGATATGTGCCTACAACCTATAAGAAAGGCTCGTTTATGCCGTTGACAAAAGTTTTTCGAGCCAAGAAAGAAAGGGTAATGCGCGAGAGAAATAGAAAATATGCCGGAACGGCCAAAATTACACTGCTACCCAATAGATGGTGCCAGTATGTCCCCTCGATGTAAGAGGTTTCAAGGCACCCAGTTTTAAGAGGTCGCAAGAGTGTGAACGGGCCTTAAAAAGCACTTAGATCGGAGGTGTTCGAGGGTGCCGGTACGTTCACTCGCCGCAATCTGTCTCAAACGGTTATAGTGCAGTCGGTATCAGGCAGATGCAAATATGTGAACCAACTTTTAGTGATAATTCGCAAATCCACGTGAGCCTCTCTGACGACGAACTCGTAGATAAGACAAAGAAGAAGATCGCGAATATCTCAACGGCCAAATGCAGCTAAAAAAAAGAAGAAAAAAAAGAAGAACAGATTTGCAATCTTTAGGCGCTTCACAGAACCTGGACGTCACTTCCGTGACGGTTATCGCCCACCAATCGCGGGCCCAAGATTTAGCTGGACGAAAGCGCCAAAGAGAGAGAGAGAGAAAAAAAAAAAAAAACAATGTAAAAAAAAACAAAAAAAAACGGACGTTTACGTTTTTTTGTAATCCGAAATTATAGAGCGCCGCTCTTGAGGTCCTATGATTTTGCAATAAACCGAGGTCACGGCTTCGCGAAATCCAGAGCAATTAACCAAAAAACGCTTCACGTTAAAAAGAAAACAACAACAAAAAAATACCGCACGCAATTGCCGTAGCCTTCTCGTCCTCTCTAACCTACCATCAAGCAGAAACAAAACAACAAGAACAACAACAAACAAACAATGTTTTGCTCTTATCAATATATCATCAATATTAATATATATAGTACATTGATATTTTGATTTGCTTTTGTTTTTCTCTGATGGTAGGCCAGCGGAAACGAGGAGGGTACGGTGGGAGCCCCAGAATGCAACGCGCACAGTGTTTGTTTTAATGTAAAACGTTCCTTGGCTAGGTCCTCGGATTTCACAAAGACGCGTTTTGTAAAGCCGTGGCCTGTGACGTCACATGACGTCACCATTTTTCCGATAAATTTAGTGGCAAAATGAACGGCAAGTGACCTAGCACCAATTCAGTTTCCCCGCAATATTTAGCGCGGGAAGTGACGTCGCCGACGGCGATATACAGCGCTTCAATTGTCCGCTAAATACAGCGGGTAAGCTGAATTGGGTCTTGAGGTCGTATGACGTCAATTTTTCCGCTAAATTTAGTGGAAAACCGGAATGCGCAGCGCAGTGTTGCTTTATGGAACGTAACAAACCTACACACCGATTCCGTTTCTCCGCTAAATATAGCGGGGAATTGAATTGATGTATAGGTCCATGACGTCCTATAATGCAACGCGCGCGGGTACACCGACGCAGACGCCACTATGCGTGCGGGAACAGACGCCTCAGAGCTGCGCTTTAAAAAAAAGTTTCAGTGTCATATTTGAGCTAACAGTGTCGTGTTTGCACTGTGCGCTGCAGCCTTTGTTCCCTTTTGATAGGGTAACTAAAAACTGCGTTTTAGATTCATGTCTTTACTACGATAAATCCAGCACCTGTCCTGCTTTTAAAGCGATAGCTTAATAGGGTGAACCAACCTCAGGAGCCGTGCAAGCATGAAATGTGTAGGTTTCAGCCCAGTCTGTTTCCCTACTGGACCATAAAAAGAAATAGAAATAACCGGCAACTAGGGATAAGCATATACCCCGGTCACTGGCGTGGAAGCCAAGCGCGCTGCTGACTGATCTACGAATTCAGGACGCAGGAACGGTAGGAGCATGCGTAGGTGGTGTGAGAGAGCACGCGGAGCGGTAAGGGGTGCAAAGGAACAAAATGAAAGATGTTTACAACTCCCTGTAACGCCGAATTAGTGCGCAGCTCTTGAGGAGGAGGAGGGGAGAGTACGGAGGGGAGAGTATGCGCCTCCTCCCCCTTCCCTCCTCCTCTCTTGCCCCCTACCATTTAGCGGGAAATCGTCGCTACATTTTCCGCGAAATTCAGCGGAAAAAAAATTACGTGCTATATTTAGCGGGAAAAAGTTTTCCCTAAATTTAAAAAGGGAATTTTCCCGTTAAATTTAGGGGGGTATTTTTTCCGCTGAAGTTAACGGGGAAATATTCTCGGTAAATTTTGCGAGAAATTTTTTCCACTAAATTTAGCGAAACATTTTCTGCTAAATTTAACAGGGGAAATTCTCCGCTAAATCTAGCGTACAATTTTTCCCGCTGAATTTAACAGAAAAATTCTCCGCTAAATTTTGCGGGAAAATTTTTTCGTTCAATTTACCGAAAAAAACATCCCCGCTAAATTTACCGAAAAATTTTTTCGCCAAATATAGTGAGAAAAATCTCCACTACACATAGCGGCAAAAATTCCCGGCTAAATTTAGCAGGAAAATTTTTACGCTAGATTTAGCGGCAAATATTTTCCCGCTAAATTTAGCCGAAATTTCTTTCCGCTAAATTTGGTGGGGAAATATTTCCGCTAAATATAGCGGAAACTTTTTCCATTATATTTAGCGGAGAATGTTTTTCGCTGAATTTAGCGGGAAATTTTCTTTTTTCACTAAATTTTGCGGGGTCTTTTTTTTCGCTATATTTAGCGGGAAAATTTTCCCGCTAAATTTAGCAGGGAATTTTTTCCGCTAAATTTAGCGGGACAATTTTTCCGCTAATTTTAGCGGGGAAAACTTCCCGCCAGATGTAGCAGAGAACGTTTTCCGCTGAATTTAGCGGGGAATGTTTTCCGCTAAATTTAGTAAAAAAAAACTTTCAGACAAATTTAGAATTTTTTTCCAATAGATTTTACAAAAAAAAAAAAAAAAAATTTCCTCCTCCATTTTTTTTTCATGGCCCTCGTGACGTCACTCGTGATGTCCCGTGTGACGTCAATATGGAAAACGTCCCATGATGCAACGCGCGGTTATGCCGACGGCGACACCGACGCCGATGTTGGCGCTGACGGCGACGCCGCTCAAGCCGGAAACAGGTTCCTAAGAGCTGCGCTCTAAAAAGAGGAGCAGAAACTGGCGGTGTGGAAAGAATGCGCGGAACGAGGAGGACTGGAAAAGGTAGGAATAAGTGCTCCCCCTCGTTTGGTGAGTAAAAAAATTCAGCGCGAAAGCTTTGTATCCGGGTGGTGCTAAAGGGAAGCGCGCGTGAGTTGTTGTTACGAGACCCTGACTTAGGCACCACCTGAACTAAGAGCAGCACCCACCCAGGCACTGAAATACTGAGGGTCATTCTGCCCTAAGCACCAGCCAAAACTAAGAACACCACTCAGTTCGTGTTACTTCATTAAGCAAAAAAACAAGCCGCGCATACTCAGGATACTCTCAGTTCAGCCCAATGTTGGTGCATGAACTTTTAAGAAAACGCAATAAATTCGCACTCACTACTGCACAAACGTTACTATGAAGTCCCTCCTCGTGTCATCATATATCTCCCATTAAAATTTTATGCCGATTGGAGATTAAGTATTCGCAAACGTCGAGATCGGCTTGCTACGACGGAGTCCCTATAACAAGCGTCCTACTCCTCGCGAAGCCTTTTTGAATGAGCCTTTACCGACGGCCAAGATCTGTGTCTGAACGGGGGTTCTGAAATTATACTCAGTCAGGAAGAAAGCAAACATATAACAAATTTTATGGCCATTAGCAACCGCCAAGGCGCTCGGAATTCTTTAGTTCATTTGGCGCACCAAACTGTGCGACATTCTTCACTCAAGGATCTCGACTGTTGCTTTCTTCAAAACGGTTCGTATGTGTGAATGTGCCCATATGATTCCAGGATAACTTCATGCGATATTGAATTAGTCGAATCCAAGCATTTAGGGACTTCACTTCGAGCAGTGCTGCGGGTCAGTGCAGCTCTAAAGGGATCAGATTAAGTGTTCGATTCTAGCTTTTCAACGGCGTCTCCTAGTTTTACCTCGCGTGCTCAAGCGTATTAAAAAAAACAAAAAAAAAAAAAAAAAAAACAGTAATTGCAAAAAGGTATAGACGCTTTCAGCGCGCGCCAAATTGAGCCGTCATTGCCGACCTTCTCTTGTCTTACCGAGATGCCGAGCCACTGAAGCGGGCATTGACGAGTCTCCACAAGGGCCTATGCTGGGGAGAAGGACACAGTAACACCCAAAAGTGGCAATAACCTGTCCTACTGTGGCAATGATGAAGGGAAGCGAACGGAATAAGAGGGAACATAAACTGAAGGTCGGTTATGGCGGCGCCCATGCAAAGCTGCCTGAAAACGTCTATATTTCGTCCATGGACGCACAAAACATGTAACAAACTTCCCGAGAAGCAACGCTAAAGGTGCGAGCTAGGTGTGCGCGCACTTATTGGTTGTTACAGCGTGTTGACTCGTACACACGCAAAATGCTCAAGCTTCGCAGCATTGAGATTCCCAGCACTGGCTCGTCCACGTACCTCGAAACGCTAACAGGAAGGCTCGAGTACAAAAATAAACAAGCATGTATCAAGACAAGCTTTACGCGTGGTTCGAGCTTGTGCTGAAGCTTCGAGGTTTGGCCATTTAGGTTAGTTTAGAGACACAAAACGATGCGCTTGGGACCAGACAACATAAGATAACGGCTGTTTATAATCCACGCTCTGTGTATGATCCCTTCTCGACGTGTCGATCGAAACCGATATCATGCCACTCTCCTCCCTGGCTAACTAGTTCCCACCCAGAGTGCAACGCGCGCAGTGTTGCCCGCAGGTATTTATGGAAGTAGTTAACTGAGAGAAATAAGACGCACCAGCCTACGACGCCTACGCGGAGAAATTCTAAATGTGGTAACGACAAAAGTAGAAATCGTCCTCTTAGCTATACCCGCGATCTTAAACGCTATATACAAAAACTCGAGACCACACTCCATTTTACGCAAGTCCGACCGCAACTACACTACGTAAAGTACGCTACGTGAAGTACGAGGCGACGGAGTCAACCAAGTATAGCTACAAAAGTGGATCGTCACGGCGCTCGGCGTCCTTCTGCGTTTGCCATCAAACGCAAACGCTAGTGTGAACGCAGCATTGTAGAGTAAAGACGCAGTACAATTCACGGGGTGTTTACAAGTTCGCGGCGAAGAAAGCGATATCTACTTGTAATCGATCGCATTGGGCCCTTCGAGCGACGATCCCATCTCGATCGGAAGAGTCTGGCTGACCTTCTCTCTTGGCGATCCAGGCCAGTCCCAGGACTCCGTCGGAGAAGTCCCTGTACGTCCAGGTGTAGGACAAGCAGAAGTCGTCGTGGTTGGCCAGCGAGGCGACGTGGAGCATGTGTGCCGAGTCCATGCCAGAGACGCAGAAGGGATTCGAGATCCTCGACAGTCCGAGGCAGTGCGAGGTGTCGTTCATCTGTGGCCAACAGACAAAGCCGAATCAGGTTTTCTCTTCTTTTTTTGTTAAATGCGATAACATTGTTGGGGAGCCTGAGTATGCCCTCATCCCCATCTTTTTTGGGCATAAACGCTTTGCAGATGTCCAGCAACAAGTGAACATCGAACAAACATCGCAATGTTCCCCGGAAATATTTCCGATGGCAGTGATGGAATATCAACAAGCAGCAAATAAAATGTTGAACGCGTATGTTTCTTTTCTTGTTTTATATATATATATCACGGCTCTAGTTTTTTTTTTTTTTTTACGTTGAATTCTGTAGGCCACATTCACAAAATTATCAATTTCTGTTATTGTTTTGCCAAAAGATTGTAATGTGCTCCTCAAGGACTGTAATTGTCTGGGTATTATACGAAGCATATCAACTAGAATTTTAATATTTCCTTCAAAACTTCGGCGCTGCATTTGGACGTATAGGCTAGTAGTTCGGCGAAGCGTCCTGTATTTTTGCAGGGAAAACGAACCCTATATATTTTTTTTCTGGAACACACTGTACTAGAATACTAAATGCACACTGTAATAATGCCACGAAAGCACGAGAGACGTCTAATCAGCTTCCTCCGATGAAATTTAGCGAGGCGTAATACCTTGATGCTCTGAACGACGAAGCTGATGTCCTCGATGCCCCCAAAGTTCGTGGCTCCGTAGATAATGTTGGCGCGTCTCACGTGCGCGACAATCAGATCCGCCAACCGTTCCCTGGTTAAAGTTGGATCTTCGTCGTGGTCGTAGAACTTCTGAAAGAGCGTGTGGTCTATGTTCACTTGGAGGTTGCACACGCGCCTCGATATGTCCAGCGATCGGCGTTTGGTCTCGTTGACGGCACCCCGCTCCGGGGAGGAATCGGATTGATCGACGTCGGTGGTGTCTTCCTCTTCCTCGGCTTCAGGCAAAGTCCCGTGAAGTCGGCGGCCTATGTATCGATGTTTCGTGTCGGCTTCCTAAAAAAAAAATTTAAAAAAAATTTAATAAATAAATAAATAAATAAATATATATATATATATATATATATATATATATATATATATATATATACATTGTGATTCAAGGAGACGCCAGGCTCTTTAAATCGACCGCAAGATTCGGTTTCTTAAAGGGATACTGAACCGAAATTTGGATTTCGCAAAGTAAGGCTGCAGAAGTGTTGAACGGGACGCTATGAACTCCAAAACATCACTCGTACATCGATATCTCAAACAGATGGCCGTACTTTTGGAAAAGAAGGGCGCGATCAAGCGAGTTCTTTGACGTAACTGTCCTCCGGGAGAATTTGAGAATGAGGAGAAGCGGCCTCGCTTCTCTCCTCCTCGCTTCGGTTCACCAGCTTGACGGAACGTAGCGAGGAGGAGAGAGAATGGGAATCGTGACGTGCCTTGTCGCGTCGGCCTCGTCGGCCGGGTTCAATCGCACACTTCTTTTCCAAAAAATACGGAGATCCGTTAGATGTATCGCCGTATGAATGATATTTCTTGGTTTTGCAGCTTCCCGCCTCTACGCCCGGCCTTGATTTGTGAACTCGAATTTTCGGTTCAGTATCCCTTTAACCTATCGCGCTACGACATTGTGCAGCGTTGCCCACAGAACAGATGGCGCATTTTTTTTTTGTAAACTTTGCAAAGAGCGAACTTACCTGAGGAAAAAGTAAAGAAAGAAAAAGGCTTAACTCCTATGAAAACACAGCGACGCCACCGGTCTTCAAACAACTCGGCGCCGTTTCACACGGGAGACAAGAGATGGCGCAACGAACGCCGCCAACGAACGAGCATACGGCGCCGAGAGACGGCGTCGTTAGCAGACAATCCTTTCGACTCAAAAGGGGCACGCGTTCCGCAGGCGGCGACAGTCGGAGAAACAAAAACAGGTACGGTAACAACAAGGAACTGCAGTTCCTTGTCTGCTAAAGACGCCGGATGTCGGCGTCGTATGCTCGTTCATTGGCGGCAGTTGGCGTCGCGACCGCTTGCGCCATCTCTTGTCTCCCGTGCGAAGCGGTGCCGTGTTGTTTAAAGACCGGTGGCGTCGCTGCATTTACATAGGAGCTGAGCCTTTTTCGTTCTTTACTTTTTCCTCAGGTAAGTTCGCTCTTTCCAAATTTCACAAAAAAAAAAAAAAAAATTGCAACGCTGCACAAAGTCGTAGGGCGATAGGTTAAGAAACCGAATTTCGCGGTCGATTTAAAGAGCCTGGCGTCTCCTTCACTCTAAAAAAAGCCCGTGCGTCTGCTTTCCCGCACAACACCCGGAGAGCCAATCACCGCAACTTACGGAGGCAGCTCAGCGAATGACAATGCCGAAACATATGTTTAGACCAAAAAACGCAGTCTGAGTTGTGACATTAAGCAATGCAAGCGTAACGTTTTGCATGGCTTAATGTCACAACTCAGACTGCGTTTTTGGTCTAAACATATGTTTCGACAATGTCATTCGCTGAGCTGGCTCCGTAAGTTGCGCTGATTGGCTCTCCGAGTGTTGTGCGTGAAAGTAGAAGCACGGGCTTTATTTTTTAGAGTGTATAGCGTTGCCGAGGCGTGTGAGTGCGGTCACACTTTTACACAATCCACACACGAAAACGGGGCTCTTTCTCGGTCGTTCTGTGCATCGTTTCCACGACACATCCTGCCTGGACTTCTGTACCCGAGAGTTCGATCCGGGTCGAGTTTAAGTGCGAAAGTCGCATCTTCAACTTTAGGATTCGTTATGGTCATAATGTGGTTGTGTCGTCTTTGCCCTAGATGTTCATTCTTTCTTCAATCTCATCATATTTCTTCTTCTTGCTTCGTGAATCGCTTTTCGGCCAATGTCACGATCTCATTGGCTGTGTAATTATAATAATTAAGATGCCCGGGACCAGCTATGCCCAACGTTTTTTTTTTTCTTAAAGGGCCATGCAACAATATTGGACTGGAATGTTTCTCACTCTTTACAGAAACTTATCTGGCTCTAGCGGAACCAAGCACACTCGCACGCGACGCCACTGGCCGAGAACATTCTCGGTGTCCGCGTAAATTTGAAGGATTAAAGCGACGGTTTCTTTCAATCTCACCTTCGCGAAACTTGATGACGAAATTGTGGGGATTGTTGACAGCGCCAACAACGCGACCCGCAGAATTTTGTCATCAAGTTTTACGATAGCCGCCATGGCCATATTCACAAGTGGCTCATACAGTGGGCACGAGGACCGCGTGAGCATTCGATTTGGGCTCGTGACAATCAATGTCTCGACTTGTATTCGGGTAGTGGATGCAGGAGCTGAATCGCTGCAGTGACGGGAACAGCCGAATTCCTTAACAATGTGTGGAACTCAGCGCCTGCTCTGTGCTTTGCCAACCTCAGCGGGTGACTATTGACGACACATTATTGGCTCCAGATAATGTAGCCGCTTTTTCTCGTTGCGTGTTGAGGCTGTGAACGTTGCTCGTTTATCTTAAATATTTTTCTGCGACCGCTATTTTGTGCAGAAAAGCGAACAAGCAACGAACGCGTGTTTTATAGATCATGAATGCAGAAGAATAATTCTAAATAATATATACTCAAAGTAAAAACAAAACAAACAAAAAATGTCACAGCGCTTTTGTAGACTGTGTACCAAACATGTCTCACAAAGGGACATCGATATAAGTTACAACACTCAGCTCGTCGTGCTCACCCCGACTTTTCTCTTCCCGAACGAGTCGAGGACCCGGTTCATCCAACGCTCCCGGTGCCCGTAGAGGCCGCACCACTGGCGGCGTCGTTGGCTTCCGCCGGTTCCTTCGGGAGGCGGGAACTGGACGTCCCTGGCCGAGTAGAGCACCGAGTGAAACGGCGCGCTTCCGTTGAAGTAGTTGCTCGCTCGTTCCACGTAGAAATCGTCCCCGGCGGTGTGGATGCTTCCTTCGAAGACTCCCCGGCGCAGGGCTCCGTACACCTGGCTTCCGGATTCGCCTGATGAGAGAGAGAAAAAAATTACTTGTGTCACAGCACGCATTCATTATGCCTGGATTACGATTTGGTACGCTCGGTTACGTAATGATTAGGGACGAGGTCGGATGCATGCACGGATGGGACTCATGTACTCGACCGGCTCATCAGAATTACCTAGGCACATTTGAATTTATTCAGGACCCGTGACGTCATGAGATCACTTGGGGAACAACGCTTCGTCATTCGGAAGCCAGCTGCGCGCACCGACAGTCACCTACTACCACAGGCTCCCTTTAGTCACATTTGGTCCAGCTGCTCGCGCTCCAGTACGCCTCATCTTCGCAGCACTGAGTAAAGCTGTCTGGTTGCAAATCGCTAGGAATACAAAATTTCCGGAAATTCGGAAAGTCAATAAAAAAAAAAAAACTGTTTTCCGGAAATTTCGTAAACATACACAAGCGTAATCCAGCAATCTTTTGAAAGATAGACATATTTCAACAACAAGTTGTTCCGTGCATGTGTTCTTTTTGCCAGCTTTTGCGGTAGAACTGTTATCGTATGTGCTCGTATTTTTTCTATGAGAACTTGAGAACTTTGCCAATATAGCTGATTTTTGACTACGCATTTGGCATGAGCAATACACTCGTCATACTAAACGCTGTATTAGGATATTACTGGAACGGTTAACTTGCAGCCACCGTTCGTCAATTATGAAGTTGTATTTGGCAAAAGTATGTACATATGATGGTGCAGTAGCGGAAGCTCGGTTGCTTAACGTTCAAGTTCCGTGGCTTTTGTTTACTATTAATGCGTGTTATCGCATTAACCATGAAATATGCGATACAGATAACATAAAAACGATGGCTTCTTCACATGTATGCGTACAAAACACGAACAGATAGCACGCATCACGAAGTTATCACTGTGCTTCAGTGTTTTCGAAACTTCATTTTAATATAGTTTTGTTCGATATTTATAGCCATACTGCACACTATGAAAAAGTCTGTGCGTATACTTTCACGCACAGCACTTCGGAGAGCCAATCACCGCAACTCACGGAGGCAGCTCAGCTAATGACAATGCCGAAACATATGTTTAGACCAAAAATCACAGTCTGAGTTGTGACATTAAGCAATGCAAAACGTCACGCTTGCATTGCTTAATGTCACAACTGAGAGTGCGTTTTTTGGTCTAAACCAGGGGTGGCCAGGCTGACCCGACCTAAGAGCCGCAAACAAAACCACGAAACTTCCAAGAGCCGCAATGTTTTGTCCAGAGCAATAAACGAAACTCGAACTACTTTCAATCTATCCGAGTCAAAAGCAGTCAAACTGTACGTAAGGTAGCAGTGGCATAAGACTACCAAACCGCAACCTGTCTTTTGATTTAAAACGCGTTCCATTGTTTTCTTGTGGGAAGTGCTCGTGCGACCGAGAGGGAGGCTGGGGAGTGTGTGTGTGTGTGTATGTGTGGAAAGGGGGGGGGGGGCGGGGGGGGACCGTAGGGGAGGGAGCCGCGAGCCGCACTCTAACAAGCGAAGAGCCGCAGCTTGGCCACCCCAGGTCTAAACATATGTTTTGGCATCGTCATTCGCTGAGCTGCCTCCGTAAGTTGCGGTGATTGGCTCTTCGAGTGCTGTGCGTGAAAGTATACGCACAGACTTTTTTTCAGAGTGATGCCGCACAATGCATACTGAACAGCAGAACAAGGCTCATTTGGTGTATGCTCCTAGGGCAATGCAAACAGTCGGATGCCGGATAGAGGTGGCACACAACAACAAGCGCTAGCGTTTCCTCTTATTTTCTCCCTCGCTCCATTACCGCACCATTTCTTTTACAGAGATCAGGGCTGTTCCCATTACTAGACACCCGTTGTTGATGTTATCGTTGTAGTAGTCGATGTGGTAGTTGTCGTCGTCGTTGATGTTGCAGTTGGTGTTACAGTTGGCGTCTGTCGTCGATGTTGCCAAATCCTCGAAAAAGATCGCCTGCCGCCCGCGGAGCTTTGGTTGGAACGATTAGTGGGTAGACCTAAAGCTAGCTGCTTCCGTTTCCACTGCACCCGTCGAACGCGTTAGAACGCGAAAGCAGAACGCTGGCATTCCGTGTTCTAACGCATTCAACGAGTGCTACTAATCGTTCCAACCAGAGCTCGGCGTTCCGACGTCCCCGCACGCCCTCGTCTCCTCCTCTCTCTCACTCTCTAACCGCATAGACTTTTAAAAAGAAAAAAAAGGGAGAGCCATGTATAGACCTTTTCCACAAGGGCGCCGCCATCTTGAATTGACGTCACTTCCAGTATGGGCGAAAACGTAACTTTGCCGTTGCCACGCCAATAGAAGACATTTAGGATATAAGTCTAACCGTCACACATTCTCGTTTTGGCTCGCCTCTATTTTTTTACTAGTTACAGGTTGAAACGTTTTACTTTTTTTTCGTCGCCCATACTGGAAGTGACGACAATTCAAGATGGCGGCGCCCTTGTGGAAAAGGTCTATAGAGAGACTTTGGTCAATGGCACGGGCAGAGCCAGGGCGTGCACCAGACCCAGAAAGAGGGCTTGACATGCTCTCTTGGCCGACTATAGAAGACGAAAAGAATCCCCTAGCGATGGTAGCGAGAAACAGTTTTAATTGTTTTAAGAAGCGCCTAAGAGTTGACTGTCGTAACCCTTCATGGCTGAAAATAGGGTGCACGTAATGTTGTGATCGTGATCACGCAGAAAGATCTAAGAAACGAATATTTCGCTCGAACTCTGTTTTGCTCGGACAGGGTGTGACCGCTTGGACGGCAAATTCCCGCCCTCGGCGCCTGGCGTACGGATTATGTCGATCGTTCCGCTAGTCGCACCCTTCCACCATGATTTTGGATGACCGTGATTGAAACATCACGTGCATCATCTTTTCAGTCACCAAGAGTTACTCCGACGCACTTATTAAGTTTGTTTTTCGCCACCACCGCCAGGGTATTACATATTTCCGGCTCCTGGTTGACCACATTTGATTTTGTGAAGACACCCTTGGACACGCCCAACCCGCTTTCGGCCAATGGGGCCTCCTCATTTGTCTTTTATACTTCCCAAATTCCAATGAACGGCCAAACTCTCGACATATACGGCTCTGAAAAAAGGGCTCGCCGGTTTCGTTTTCAGCGTTCGTGCTTATGGCGCGCGATTCGCTCCCATTCCGAAGCGACGAACATGCGCGTGCTGGCCTGAGGAGATCGCACGCTGGGCTGAGGAGTTGTAAATATTAAAATGATATGTACTGTACTTGGGTTTTTTGTAGTACCCGAGAACCACTGCACGTGCATGCTCTCTGGGAAAAAGAATAGCCAATAACAAAACATCGTTGTAGCACTGTCAATGTCAAGAGCTCGTGCCGGGAAACGCGCTTTCACGCGCTCCGAAACAACAACATAAAAAAAAGCGTTTGTAACTAAATTATCAAATGCCTATTTTGTTCCGAACGATTTTGTTCACGCTCCCCACGGTGCGTGAACAGGACGACGGTGCCCAACAACTTCGCCGTTACTTGCCACGGCTATGGCTGTGACTCTGGACTAACATGGCACAGCGAATTTTTTTTCCTTTTAGAGCGCAGCTCTTAGGGGCCCGTTTCCGGCTTGAGCGGCGTCGCCGTCGGCGTCGCCGTCGCCGTCGGCGTAACCGCGCGGTGCATCATGGGAAATGTCCCATAATGCACCGCGCGAGCCCCCCACCGGGGTCACGTGACCTCGTGGGGGGGCACGACCCCCCCGAGGTCACGTGACCCCCCACGTGACTTTGAGGAGGGGGTCACGTGACCCCCTCCTCGATGTCACGTGACCCCCCGAGGTCACGTGACCCCCGCCGATGTCGCGTGACCCCCGATGACGTCATCGTCACTGATGACGTCACCGGCATCCACATCGTCATCGTCATCATCACTGTTGACGTCATCATCACTGATGACGTCACCGGCATCCACATCGTCATCGTCATCATCAATGATGACGTCACCGGCATCCACATCGTCATCGTCATCATCACTGATGACGTCATCAGTGACGTCATTGATGTCGTCACCGGCATCCACATCGTCATCGTCATCATCACTGATGACGTCACCGGCATCCACATCGTCATCGTCATCGTCACTGATGACGTCACCGGCATCCACATCGTCATCGTCATCATCACTGATGACGTCACCGGCATCCACATCGTCATCGTCATCATCACTGATGACGTCACCGGCATCCGCATCGTCATCATCACTGATGACGTTACCGACATCCGCATCGTCATCGTCATCATCACTGATGACGTCATCAGTGACGTCACTGGTGTCGTCACCGGCATCCGCATCGTCATCGTCATCATCACTGATGACGTCATCAGCGACGTCACTGATGACGTCACCGACATTCGCATCGTCATCGTCATCATCACTGGTGAAGTCATCAGTGACGTCACTAATGACATCATCGGTACCCGCATCGTCATCGTCACTGATGACGTCATCAGTGACGTCAGTGATGACATCATCGGCATTGGGGGTCACGTGACCCCCAAGGTCACGTGACCCCCCCTGGTTAGTTTAACCCCCCAGTGCCCCTCCCTCCTCATCAAGAGCTGCGCTCTAATTCGGCGTTACAGGGAGTTGTAAGCGGCTTTCACTTTTAGAGCGCAGCTCTTAGGGGCCCGTTTCCGGCTTGAGCGGCGTCGCCGTCGCCGTCGCCGTCGCCGTCGGCGTAACCGCGCGGTGCATCATGGGAAATGTCCCATAATGCACCGCGCGAGCCCCCCACCGGGGTCACGTGACCTCGTGGGGGGTCACGTGACCCCCCGAAGTCACGTGACTCCCCTGAGGTCACGTGACCCCCTCCTCGAGGTCACGTGACCCCCGCCGATGTCGCGTGACCCCCCGATGACGTCATCGACACTGATGACGTCACCGGCATCCACATCGTCATCATCACTGATGACGTCATCGGCATCCACATCGTCATCGTCATCACTGATGACGTCACCGGCATCCACATCGTCATCGTCATCATCACTGATGACGTCACCGGCATCCGCATCGTCATCGTCATCATCACTGATGACGTCACCGGCATCCACCGTCATCATCACTGATGACGTCACCGGCATCCACATCATCATCGTCATCATCACTGATGACGTCACCGGCATCCACATCATCATCGTCATCATCACTGATGACGTCACCGGCATCCATATTGTCATCGTCATCATCACTGATGACGTCACCGGCATCCACATCGTCATCGTCATCATCACTGATGACGTCACCGGCATCCACATCGTCATCGTCATCATCACTGATGACGTCACCGGCATCCACATCGTCATCGTCATCATCACTGATGACGTCACCGGCATCCACATCGTCATCGTCATCATCACTGATGTCACCGGCATCCACATCGTCATCGTCATCATCACTGATGACGTCACCGGCATCCGCATCGTCATCGTCATCATCACTGATGACGTTACCGACATCCGCATCGTCATCGTCATCATCACTGATGACGTCATCAGTGACGTCACTGATGTCGTCACCGGCATCCACATCGTCACCGTCATCATCACCGATGACGTCATCAGCGATGTCACTGATGACGTCACCGACAATCGCATCGTCATCGTCATCATCACTGGTGAAGTCATCAGTGACGTCACTAATGACGTCATCGGTACCCGCATCGTCATCCTCACTGATGACGTCATCAGTGACGTCAGTGATGACATCATCGGCATTGGGGGTCACGTGACCCCCAAGGTCACGTGACCCCCCCTGGTTAGTTTAACCCCCCCCCCCCCCCAGTGCCCTTCCCTCCTCCTCAAGAGCTGCGCTCCAATTCGGCGTTACAGGGAGTTGTAAGCGGCTTTCTTTTAGAGCGCAGCTCTTAGGGGCCCGTTTCCGGCTTGAGCGGCGTCGCCGTCGGCGTCGCCGTCGGCGTCGGCGTAACCGCGCGGTGCATCATGAGAAATGTCCCATAATGCACCGGCGAGCCCCCCACCAAGGTCACGTGACCTCGTGGGGGGTCACGTGACCCCCCGAAGTCACGTGGCCCCCTCCTCGAGGTCACGTGACCCCCGCCGATGTCGCGTGACCCCCCGATGACGTCATCGTCACTGATGACGTCACCGGCATCCACATCGTCATCGTCATCATCACTGATGACGTCACCGGCATCCACATCGTCATCGTCATCATCACTGATGACGTCACCGGCATCCACATCGTCATCACTGATGACGTCACCGGCATCCGCATCGTCATCGTCATCATCACTGATGACGTCACCGGCATCCACATCGTCATCGTCATCATCACTGATGACGTCACCGGCATCCACATCGTCATCGTCATCATCACTGATGACGTCACCGGCATCCGCATCGTCATCGTCATCGTCACTGATGACGTCACCGGCATCCACATCGTCATCGTCATCATCACTGATGACGTCACCGGCATCCACATCGTCATCGTCATCATCACTGATGACGTCACCGGCATCCACATCGTCATCGTCATCATCACTGATGACGTCACCGACATCCGCATTGTCATCGTCATCATCACTGATGACGTCACCGACATCCGCATTGTCATCGTCATCATCACTGATGACGTCATCAGTGACGTCACTGATGTCGTCACCGGCATCCGCATCGTCATCGTCATCATCACTGATGACGTCATCAGCGACGTCACTGATGACGTCACCGACATTCGCATCGTCATCGTCAGCATCACTGGTGAAGTCATCAGTGACGTCACTAATGACGTCATCGGTACCCGCACCGTCATCGTCACTGATGACGTCATCAGTGACGTCAGTGATGACATCATCGGCATTGGGGGTCACGTGACCCCCAAGGTAACGTGACCCCCCCCCCCTGGTTAGTTTAACCCCCCCCCCCCAGTGCCCTTCCCTCCTCCTCCTCAAGAGCTGCGCTCTAATTCGGCGTTACAGGGAGTTGTAAGCGGCTTTCATTTTTTTTATGAACTAACAAATATAAGATTGTATATTGTGCTTGATCATCAACGTGCGCCGACTGACGTCAGATATGATTATTTTAGAGCGCAGCTCTTAGGGGCCCGTTTCCGGCTTGAGCGGCGTCGCCGTCGGCGTCGGCGTCGCCGTCGCCGTCGCCGTCGGCGTCGGCGTAACCGCGCGGTGCATCATGGGAAATGTCCCATAATGCACCGCGCGAGCCCCCCACCAAGGTCACGTGACCTCGTGGGGGGTCACGTGACCCCCCGAAGTCACGTGACTCCCCTGAGGTCACGTGGCCCCCTCCTCGAGGTCACGTGACCCCCGCCGATGTCGCGTGACCCCCCGATGACGTCATCGTCACTGATGACGTCACCGGCATCCACATCGTCATCGTCATCATCACTGATGACGTCACCGGCATCCACATCGTCATTGTCATCACTGATGACGTCACCGGCATCCACATCGTCATCGTCATCACTGATGACGTCACCGGCATCCGCATCGTCATCGTCATCATCACTGATGACGTCACCGGCATCCACATCGTCATCGTCATCATCACTGATGACGTCACCGGCATCCACATCGTCATCGTCATCATCACTGATGACGTCACCGGCATCCGCATCGTCATCGTCATCATCAGTGATGACGTCACCGGCATCCACATCGTCATCGTCATCATCACTGATGACGTCACCGGCATCCACATCGTCATCGTCATCATCACTGATGACGTCACCGGCATCCACATCGTCATCGTCATCATCACTGATGACGTCACCGACATCCGCATTGTCATCGTCATCATCACTGATGACGTCATCAGTGACGTCACTGATGTCGTCACCGGCATCCACATCGTCATCGTCATCATCACTGATGACGTCACCAGTGACGTCACTGATGACGTCACCGACATTCGCATCGTCATCGTCATCATCACTGGTGAAGTCATCAGTGACGTCACTAATGACGTCATCGGTACCCGCATCGTCATCGTCACTGATGACGTCATCAGTGACGTCAGTGATGACATCATCGGCATTGGGGGTCACGTGACCCCCAAGGTAACGTGACCCCCCCCTGGTTAGTTTAACCCCCCCCCCCAGTGCCCTTCCCTCCTCCTCCTCAAGAGCTGCGCTCTAATTCGGCGTTACAGGGAGTTGTAAGCGGCTTTCATTTTTCGTTTGGAAGTAGTGATTAATCTGAATTTTACCGTAGGCGGAAGAATTTGCTTCGTAGGCACGTTAATATTTAAAATAAATTACGTTTCGGTGTTCTTTTCGATTTTTATATCGAAGGAAAAAATGAAAAAAAAAAACCGCATGTTTTCCTAAAGCTCTTCGAATCTGGTTAATTATGAGTAAGTATTAGGGTTGTGCGAATAATGGTTCGAATCGAATAGCGCTGCGTCATCCATTGCTTTGACAATGCAAGGGAAAGCCAAAACGGCAAGATCTTTTAACAGTGCAGAAGCTAGGGATGACGCTGCGCTATTCGATTCGAAGCACTATTCGCCCACCCCTAGTAAGTATGACTAACTATGACATAGTGTTTCTCTACGTGCTTGCTTCTGCTTGATATTGCCGCGCGCAGACTTGCAGAAGGTTCTCGTTTATCCCTGCTTTTGTTGTTCTAGAAAGTGCGTGTTCATTCTCGCTCCGAGCGCGCTACGCTCGAACCTTCCCCGCCGAATCTTCGAGATAGTGACTCACTCTAGATAAGATGCCGCCCGCGACCTTGCCGAGTCAGTTTCGCCCCAGCGTTCGACTCTGCTCTTTCGCCGACTTCCGACGCCCGCGACGTTCTGCTGTTATCTTTGTTTCTCCTTTTATTTTTGGGCACAAGTTCGCCCCATTAAACGTTTCAGTTCTTTCAGTTATTTTCTTTGTTCCACTTGTCCTTCGTGACATTTTGGTGGAGGTGCGGGGTAACGCATACCCCTGCCGCGTACCCCCCCGAGGGACCGCAGTGCAAGTCCGACGCCAAGCCCACGAAGAACCAACGAAGGCACTACTGAGATCCGGTTCAGTCGTCGCACCCAAGGCCTACACCCGGAATTCGGACTTCTGCCGCCCAGGACCAAGCAGCCAACGAAGCCGACGATGGCCAACCACTCGCCGACCCCCGCCGCTCCTGCCGTCGTCTACCTGCCCGCCGCTCCCCGCACGCCGACTCCCTTCCACGGCGAGATCCATGAGGATGTCGAAGACTGGATCAAGCACTACGAGCGTATGGCGCGGCACAACGGATGGACTGCGGAGCAGTGCCTCCAGAACATCTACTTTTCGCTGGAGGGTACTGCGAGGTATTGGTTCGAGAATCACGAGGCTTCGCTTACGTCGTGGGACATCTGTGTGGCCGAGTTGCAGCGGACGTTCGCCACCCTACACCGACGGGAGAAGGCAGAAGATCTCCTCCGAATTCGAACGCAGGGCCCCGACGAAAGCGTCACAAGCTTCGTAGATGTCCTCCGCCTGAGCGCCCGTGCCGACCCACGAGCCACAGACAAGAAGCTGCGGGTCCTCATGCGCGGGGTGAGAGACGACATCTTTGGAGGCCTCGTGCGCAACCCGCCGGGCACCGTCGAAGCCTTCGTCACCGAGGCGACAAACATCGAGCGCGCCCTCCAAGCGCGCGCTTCCCACTACCAGCGACATCCAAGTGTCGCTGCAACCGCGCTGCTTGGCGGCGAGAACGCTCCTGGTACGGACATCCGCGAAATTATCCGGGAGGTCGTCTGGGAGGAACTCCGCCAGTTGCTGCCAGCCGCAAGTCGTCCAGCGACGCTCTCCATTGCCGAGGCTGTGCGCGAGGAAGTACAACGGGCGCTCTAACCAGAGAGGTTCCCGTCACCACGGTGGCACCGGAGGAACCGACGCTGCGCTACGCTGCCATAGCCCGACGGCCGCCGCAAGCTCCCCGCCAAGCCGCGGCGCCACCCCGAAGAGACGCCCCAACGCCGCAGTATCCCCGACGACAGGAAGATCAGGCGCACGTTCACCCAGACCGACCTGCGCCGAGGAAGACAGACGTCTGGAGGACGGCCGACCGATGCCCGCTGTGTTACCACTGCGGGGAAGCTGACCATGTGTACCGGCGATGCCCATACCGACAACTCGGGCTGCGTGGATTTCACCCAAACGACCCACGCCCCCGGTATGGTGAACGCCCTCGGGAGATCGACGAGTATCTGCAACGACCTCAGTCCCCCGAGCCTGCGTCCCGCCGAGAGTTCCGGTCGCCATCGCCGCGACGTCCAACTTCGCCGATGCACCGACCCCGACGTGAAAGCCTGTCGCCCCTCGCTCCTCGCCGGGGAAACTAGGCGCGGCAACCCCTGGAGGTGGAGTTGCCGAAGACGACCGACGCCAAGATCCTCCACGAACGTCGGAGGGCCCCCACTCGAACGCTACCGGAGACCGAAACGACGCTCCTGAAACGGTGTCCAACAACCTAAACGTCATCATCGACGGCCACGACGCATCGGCACTCGTGGACACCGGAGCAGACTACTCAGTCTTGAGTGGGAGGCTCTCCCGCCGCCTTCGAAAAGTCACGACGCCGTGGGATGGACCTCAAATACGAACCGCCGGAGGGCACCTTATCACACCAGTCGGGACTGGTGCACTGCTCGCGTCGAGATCCACGGTGAGACGTGCCCAGTAAAGTTCGTCGTCCTGCAAGACTGTTCGAGGGACGTTATCCTCGGAATGGACTTTCTCTGCGAGTATGGCGCCGTCATCGACCTCGCTGCAAACCAGTTGACGCTTCGAAAGCCCGTCGTGCCGCCGGTGGAGATCAACACGACGTCAACCGCGATCCGAGTTACCGCCGACCATGTGAACCTACCGCCGCGGTCGAGTGTTTTCGTCACCGTTATAACCGACACAGCCATGCACGGTGAAGCTCTTCTGGAAGGCAGCGTCCAACTGCTCCTCGAAAAAGGAATTGGTGTCGCAAGAGGCGTGACTGATCTTCAAGAAAGACGTACAACTGTTCTTGTGACAAACTTTCGAGAGGAGCCGCAGCACCTAACGAAGGGTACCACCGTGGGCCACATCGAGGAGCTTCAGGCGCCAGCCGTGGTCACCGCAATCTCCGAGGAAACCTCGTCGCCACAGCAGAAGAGCACGACGCCGCCGCCGCTCGACATCGACCCCGAGCTCCCAGCTCCGAAGCGCCGGCAACTGGTTGACCTCCTCGCCGAATACAGTGACTGTTTTGCCACGACATCGAAAGTTCGCCAAACACCAATGGCGAAACATCGCATTATTACTGATGACGACGCACTCCCTGTCCACCAGTCGCCGTATCGAGTCTCCTTAAAGGAAAGGAAAGTGATTCAAGATCAAGTCCAGGAGATGCTCGACGACGACATCATTCAACCCTCAAGAAGTCCATGGGCGTCCCCAGTCGTCCTTGTAAAGAAGAAGGATGGGACCCTGCGGTTCTGCGTGGACTATCGTCGACTGAACGCTGTGACGAAGAAGGATGTCTATCCGCTCCCCCGCATCGACGATACGTTAGACCGACTGCGCCACTCCCGATATTTTTCGTCGGTGGACTTGAAGAGTGGTTACTGGCAGATTGAAGTCGACGAGCGTGACCGGGAGAAAACTGCCTTCGTCACTCCCGACGGACTGTACGAATTCAAAGTGATGCCGTTCGGACTTTGTACAGCACCAGCCACCTTCCAGCGCGTCATGGACACCGTGCTGGCAGGTCTGAAATGGCAGAGCTGCCTCGTCTACCTGGACGATGTCGTGGTATTCTCACGAGATTTCGACGAACACCTCAGACGACTTCGAGCCGTGCTTCAATCCATCAAGACCGCCGGCCTGTCACTCAAGCCAACAAAGTATCGGTTCGCCTATGGGGAACTAAAGTTCCTCGGCCACGTCGTGAACAACAAAGGTGTTCTACCTGACCCCGAGAAGACCCGCGCCGTAGCTGCATTTGCGCCGACGTCTGACAAAAGGGCAGTAAGAAGATTTCTCAGACTCTGTGCCTATTACAGGCGCTTTGTTCGAGACTTCGCCAAACTATCCGCACCGCTGACACACCTCACGAAGGACGCCGTAAAGTTCGAGTGGACAGAAGAACACCAAAGGTCATTCGACGAGCTCAAACGAAGACTCCAGACGCCCCCGATTCTTGGCCATTTCGACCACACTCTAAAAAAAAAAGGAGTCGACAAGCGTCGACTCGACTCCACACCGACGCCAGTAACACCGGACTGGGTGCTGTACTAGTCCAAGTGCAGGACGGTGCAGAGCGAGTTATCGCATACGCAAGTCGGACGCTGTCTAACGCGGAAACGAAATATTCAACGACTGAAAAGGAGTGCCTCGCTGTCGTCTGGGCAATAACAAAGTTTCGCCCATATTTGTATGGAAGTCCTTTTCGCGTGGTCACAGACCACCACTCGCTCTGCTGGCTGGCGAATCTGAAGGACCCCTCCGGACGCCTCGCTCGGTGGAGCCTACGACTGCAGGAGTTCGACATGACCGTGGTGTACAAATCCGGCCGGAAGCACAATGATGCCGACTGCCTGTCGAGGGCCCCAGTCGAGGCCGGTCCTTCCTGCACCAAAGAGGAAGACGATGAGTGTTTCCTCGGCGCTCTGGATGTCAGCGACATGGCAGCACTCCAGCGAGACGACCCTGAGCTGCGAGCACTCATCGAGCACCTAGAGGGACAAGGAAGCGCCGTTCCGCGCGGTTTTGTACGAACACTGCCAACCTTCTCCATCCGACAAGGTGTGCTCTACAAGGAGAACTTCAGCGACAACAGCACGGCGTGGCTGTTGGTGGTCTCTTCCAGTCTTCAAGAAGAAATGTTTCAAGCCTGCCACAATGACCCGACGGCGGGACACCTTGGTTACAGC
Source organism: Ixodes scapularis (assembly GCF_016920785.2). Taxonomy (NCBI): domain Eukaryota; kingdom Metazoa; phylum Arthropoda; class Arachnida; order Ixodida; family Ixodidae; genus Ixodes; species Ixodes scapularis. The sequence goes on along the minus strand of NW_024609835.1, from coordinate 53,371,367 downwards.
AGGACTCTTGCCAGGATACGCGAAAAGTACTACTGGCCCAAGCTTGCGAAGACGGTGCACCACTACACCCGATCTTGCCACGAGTGTCAACGACGGAAGAAGCCACCGACGAGACCGGCAGGACTTCTTCAGCCTATTGCGCCGCCATCTGCCCCATTCCAGCAAATCGGTATGGATTTACTCGGACCTTTCCCACCGCCGACGCAAGGAAACCGATGGATCATCGTCGCAACCGATTATCTCACGCGGTACGCCAAGACAAAAGCCCTTCCATCAGGAACGGCTGTTGAAGTCGCGAAGTTTTTCATCGAGTCCATCGTCCTCCGGCACGGCGCTCCCGAAGTACTGATCTCAGACCCTGGATCATCATTCATGGCCCAGCTTACGCAGGAAGTCCTTCGTCTCAGCCACACCAGCCATCGTCGCACCACGGCGTACCACCCGCAGACCAACGGGCTAACGGAGAGACTCAACAAGACCATCGCCGACATGATCTCCATGTACGTCGACGTGGAGCACAAGACATGGGACGAGGTGTTGCCGTACGTCACATTTGCCTATAACACGGCCGTACAAGAGACCACCTGAGTGACACCCTTTCAACTGGTGCATGGGCGCAAGGTAACGACAATGCTGGACGCTATGTTACCCCACGAACCGGCAGTCGACGCAAGCGACGACGCCCAGGTGGTTGCCCAAAGGGCAGAAGTCCGTCAGCTCGCCAGACTCCGGATTAAGGCTCAACAACGTGTCGACACTGGCCGCTACAACCTTCGTCGTCGGGACGTCCACTTCCAGCCCGGAGAGAGGGTGTGGGTGTGGACACCGATCCGCCGCCGTGGTCTCAGCGAGAAACTCCTGAAGCGCTACTTTGGACCCTACAAAGTGCTTCGTCGACTCGGGGATCTGAACTACGAGGTGATGCCCGATGGAACACGAACTTCATCTAGCCGCCCTCCACGACCAGGGGCCCTAAACTCGTCAAATACAAAGTTGGAGGCAAAGTTGACGGAGCGCGCCGATTGGACGATCACGACAATGACTTCGCGTTTTTCTCGTCGACATCCAATCGGCGCGCTCCGCGAACTTTCGGCTACAACTTTGTATCTGACGAGTTTAGGGCCCCAGAAGTCGTCCACGTCGTGCGCATGAAGCTGTACTACGCTCGATAGGACTGTCGACCTTGTGTGTTCCAAATGACTCTTTAGTTTACCGTTATGTCTGTTTGTTTTGTTTTCGGTTTGTGCTGCATCGGGACGATGCGCTTTTAAAGGGGGGGGGGGGGGGGGGGGGATAATGCCGCGCGCAGACTTGCAGAAGGTTCTCGTTTATCCCTGCTTTTGTTGTTCTAGAAAGTGCGTGTTCATTCTCGCTCCGAGCGCGCTACGCTCGAACCTTCCACGCCGAATCTTCGAGATAGTGACTCACTCTAGATAAGAGGCCGCCCGCGACCTTGCCGAGTCAGTTTCGCCCCAGCGTTCGACTCTGCTCTTTCGCCGACTTCGACGCCCGCGACGCTCTGCTGTTATCTTTGTTTCTCCTTTTATTTTTGGGCACAAGTTCGCCCCATTAAACGTTTCAGTTCTTTCAGTTATTTTCTTTGTTCCACTTGTCCTTCGTGACAATACATATGGGCTATGCATCGTTTGTAAATTATATTGACCTCCGTGTAACGGGTCTTCGTTACGCTCTTTTCATATCAAATTTAGCCCCTAAAAACATTTATGTTAAAGCCTCATTGTAGCAGTCATGTCTTTTTGACTCGCTTTTGCCCGACGTGCACGAGATAACCGCGAACGGCGCAAGATGCCACTTTGTCAGCCATCATGCCGCGCGTGTTCCTCAGCCTTCGTGATGAGTGACGGAGCTCGCGCATGCCACAGATAACATTTGGCGGCGCTTTGCGCCAGTCCCTGTTATGTTGAACGTGTCTGAAGGAAGCGAGCGAAAAAATCATGACCGGGAAAAAGGAAGGAAGCGCATGCGCAAAGCGCGAGTCTTGAGAGTGGCAGCGCGCCGTGAGAAAGCGCAGCCAATCATTTCGGCTTGCGCTTCCGTGCCCCACAAATGTTTGCTGCCGACTGTACGTCCAGTGGCCTCCTTACTTATACGAACTGCGTCTTATCATGGAGACAGCTCTATCCAGGCTACAGCCTCCATGATGTAGCACTCAATGGAACAGCCCCTGTCAAACCCTTTGGCGAATTCCCAGGGATAACAAACAAACACACACACACACGCACATGCACACGCACACACACACACACATACACACACACACCCACACACACACACACACATATATATATATATATATATATATATACTTTTTTATTTTCATTCAAAGAACGCCCTGTGCATAAATTGATTACACTCCTTTCTTTACGGGGAAAAAAATTGCAAGGGTTGGTCGTTTTTGAGAATTATGCAATCAACAATATTCTCAAAGAAAATGCATCAGATGCCGGCAGTTGATTAAAACGACCAACCCCGTTCACAACCAAATAAAACGGGAATGGATTCGTCCAGCGGATCATGTATAGACTGGTAAAATAACTTCGGGTAATCAGCGACTACACTCGTGCAGCTATTTTAGAAACAGAACACGCTCAACAGCAACATGCTCAGAATCTAGCACATTACTAACGCTTTGGTAAACAAAGCGTATCTGCGCCGCGCTATACGCAAGGATAATTTTGACACATTGCGGTAACTGGCACGCCTTAACACTGAAGTATATTACAAATTGCTTAAAATGATTCTTTAGGAGGGTGAAGTGGATTAATCTCACCAATCAGGGTTCCGGTGTATATGTGGCTGGTGTCGACTTGGACAACGCCATGCATAGCCGTCTCGATGACCAAGTCCTTGTGGAGCACGGACGTGTCGGGAGACAATCGAATATTGAAATCCCTGCAAAAGCGTGAGTCGATGGTTTCCGTCATAAAGCGCAAAAAGTCCTCACATGAGCGACTGAACTTTGGAATCAATTTCCAAGGACAATGGGCAACACATCTAAAACCATTTTTATCAAGCAAGTTTGTTGAGCTTTTAAGGCAAAGCTTGATCTGACGAGACATTCAAAACATAATGTTTTCGTTTTGGAAGTTCTAAGATAACTGCCGCTCGTAGGTTCAGAGGCCACTCCTCAGAAGTTAGGACCTTTCTCCTGCATTAGGTTGCCTCGTGAATCGCGTGTTAATTGTGCAACACTGCATCGAATCCTACGAAGGCTATGCTTCAACAAATATTTTCACCCCTCAGGTCACCCTACTTTGTATAGCACAAGACAGCCGGGTCCACTGCCAAGATCAAAGGCTGGACTGAAACCGTAGACGATACACTCTAAAAAAAAGTCTGTGAGTTCACTTACCCGCATAGCACGTAGACAGCGAGGCAGCCAATCACGGCGAATAACAGAAATACACCAGCGAATCACGAAGCTAGGAATACGGTTTGACCGAAAATGCGACGTTTGCGAGGATAATAAGCAAAGACGTTTCACTCACCCGTTGTCCCTGCGCAAAATGCAAATTTAGGATCCAATTGTATTCCGAGTTTCGTCGTTCGCCAAGAGCCTTCTATTGTTCGCTGCGATTGGCTGGCTCCGTGCTCGGCGAAAAAACCAACTCAAACTTTTCTTGTTCGCTTTTTAGAGCGTACCCGACCGTAGTTGACGGATAATGAGGCTGTTCCAAATGTGGCCCTAGTTTATATGCGGTACAGCATGTAAACTAGTGTCACTCAAGCGTTGGGTTACATGCTGCACGGCATGTAAACGAACGCTTCTAAGGCACTTTAGACGGCCCGCAAAAATCGGTTGCGAGGTAAGTTAATTCCTTGATTCTTTACTTGTACCCCTGTAGTAAATTGCAGCGCGATACACTGACAAGCGTTAGTTTACACGCTGTAGATTGCAGCGATTGGCGCTCTCAAGTAAGGACGTATAGGCAGTGTGCGCGACTCATTATATCCTCCTTGGCGCGACTGCTGAGCGCGTGCTAACGGCGAGCTTCCACAGTTATTTTACAACGTACATTCTACGCCATAAAGAATGCCGGTCTTAGCAGCCTATTAAGGCCACGGTCCCACTGAATGTGGAAGTTTAGGTACTTTTTGGCAGGTCATTACTCATCTCGGTATAAATACTGTTTTGTGGGATTGATGTCATTCGAAAGGTGATGCAATCCTCTTTCATTAGATATTATGTATGTGTTCGATTTTACTGTTCATGCGCGTTTGTAGCGTTGCGAATATGATGGCGCGGACCCTCACTTGTTCCGCTAGTTCATGTTTTATGAACGATCCATTAAAGATAGCACGGTTCCAATATAGCAGTTTTGTTAAGATGATGTCGGAGCAAAATGTAACGATACACTTTTTTGGAATTTGCACTACTTTGTTTTTTTCATCCCTCCAAATATTGCCCTAAAATTGACATTTTTCAGCACAAATATGTTTTTATTGACAAGAGCTAGGGCAATGAAATTAGCTACAGATGTAGTGCTTATAATTGGTAATATGCATAAACAAATTTAATGTTGTGTAAGAATTTTTTGTTTAGATATTTTATATCAAACGTAGCACTTTTTTGTGCTTTGAGTCATCGTACTTCAAATGCCGCTGAGGAAATAATTAAACTATGATAAAATATTTTATAACATTTAGAGCTAAAATGGTTGCCCAAGAGGTGGACGATGGCTTTTTTTCATCTTCAAAGTCATAACGCTCCAGGAGCCCTTCAAACTTACCTGTTTTTGACGCATATCTTTTTGGACATCAAACAGATTTATTGGCATATAATAACATTTATTGTTTGGAATAGACATACATTGCGATGTATTAAATGTTCACAATGATCTTGCTTTGGTTTCATAATAGGTGTAGAGCTTAGCTAATTTTAAAAACAATTAAAAACTGTTTGGGTGTTTTGTTGCGCTACCTGGCGGATGGCAGCCAAAGTGCTGATTTCTATTGTTCGGAAAATTTCCGAGGGCGGCGTTGGCGTCTGTATCATCATCAATCGCCGTGTCTTTTTACCATCACATTTAAGAAATATATTGGAAGATTTACTATCGATAAATGAATGGTTTAAGTACTGGGTCAGGTTAATAAATCTAAGACAAATAATTACAGACGCGTAGCGTGATATAATGTGTTAATTATTCGATATGATTGAAATCAATAAACAATAAAGACGAAGAGGAAAATAATACACCCGAGTTCACTTCATGCCTAGAGTCATCGAATGAGCTTTAAACGGGTTTCACATGCAGCGATTTTTGCCCTAAAGCGGCGCGATTTCTGCCGTCGCGGCGCTCGTGCCGCAGAATTGCTGGTGCTGGCCAAAGCGCCGCGACGGCAGAAATCGCGCCGCTCTAGGGCGAAAACCGCTGCATGTGAACTAAGCTTTAAAGTATCGGCACTCTGTTCCCCAAAATTGCTTTGGGCGCCGCCATTCTGGGTTCTGTTCAGTGCAAACGCAACTGCCGATCGTCATGATCCAAAAGCACGACTTCCTCAGCATTAGATGCGGTGCTAGGAAGCTGATGCAATATTGCAATGCTCTGTCTCGGGTAGTTTAAACATTTGTGGGGGACGGAAAAGCGTATCCTGTGATTTTAAATAATGCTTCAGGTAACTGGCAACCATGATTTTAAGCCACAATATGGCCAAGTGTCTTTACTCTGAACCGTAGCTAATTTACTGGCACATTGCAAGCGGGAACAATGAAGAGGAGGCAGGTGTCAAAAGGTTGTGGCTTGTGGAATCCACGGGGCTTACGTCTTGGCCCCTCCAGGTATTAGAAGCCTCTTGAACAAGAGCATGAATAGTGTCATTAAATAAGCTACGCGTCAGAGTAGCGACACTTGGCCATATTGTGGCTTAAAATCATGGTTGTCAGTTATTTGAAGCTTTATCTGAAATCACAAGAAACGCTGTTCCGTCTTCCACTTTAAACAGTGTGCGACAAAGCGAAGCAACATTACATGAGCTTCCTAACACCGAATCTAATGCTGAGGATGCCGCACTTTTGAATCATGACGATCGGCTGTTGCGCCTGCTCTGCACAAGAGGAGGAAGCGGCCAGATAGGAGAAACTCGGGTCTTATGTGCGACCGTTCTAACCGTTTCAAAAGAGAGAACGCGCGAGCTTGCGCTGGTTTAAAAAAAAGGCATCCAAAGAAAAGAGGCGGCACTCTGTGCTCTTTGTTATTATGCGTCTAATTGCAAATTGTTGTGTGTATATGTTTATACAGCCGGAAGTTAGTCCGCCTCAGTGGGCGTCTGACTCTCAGCTGTAGATAAGCAATTTAGCCAGTGCGGTACAACCGCAAACCTGGTGTCTTTAACGTGCACCACGCAGTAGTGATACACGACCACACGCCGGTAGGATGCTCTTCCAGATCGAAACGGGCAGGGGCGGGGTGGGTTCTGCAGCGCGAGCTTTCGCTCCAAGTGCTCCGAGCTGGTGTGCGCTAGACCATGCACTCGGCCACCGACCCCCCCCCCCCCCCCCCCCCTTGTGCGTCTAATTTATATACAGATATAAGTATTTGCAGATCGACGATGGACGTCGATCGTCTTGAGGTAATGTAACGTAATAACAGTATGTGAATAATAAACTTGTTGAAGGACTCAACGACTCAATTTTTTAATTCTTGGATTGTAATATGGCCGTAGCCTATTGTACTTGCTGTTGATGAAGAGCAATATGAGGTGACGAGGTAATGATTAAATGATAAGGCTCTATAAAGACAACGACATTAGTGAGTGTCGAACCACAACGTACAGTGCCATACTTGTTTCAAATATCGTGTACACAAAGACTTTCTTCTCCCGCAACAGAATAGGGTAGAATCAATGAGGATGCTACTTTACAACTGTACGTGGAACAGGAAAACTGCACTGTGCAGAAGTGCGGCTTCTTCGTTAATATGAGGGACGGATTTCTAGCAGCATTCCCTGATTGATTACTTGGAACAAATGGCCTCATTGACGTAAAGTGTCCCCGTTACAAAAGATTCTTGAAGCATACTTAAACCGCAAAGGAGTATGAGGCGAAAAATAATAAAAAGGAGCCTGGTGTGAAAGGTCCAAATCACCCACCATGGCTTCTACTATCAAATACAAGGGCAGTTACACAATACACAAAGAGAGTTTTGTGATTTAGTTATATTTACACTCAAGGACATTGATATCCAACGTATACAGAAAGATGGCACCTTCTGGTCAACCAACATAGAGCCTTTTCTACTCAAGTTTTACATGGAAGGCATGACTTCCGCTGAAATTCCTTACGTAGACGAGTTGTCCGACCGAATAAACTGCAATTACTCCCGATCTGGGAATCTCTCGATCTTCGTTTGTAAGCCATAGTATCATGAGATCGAGGGGTGTGGCTCTTCGTCCACCGAATATTTCTTCGGCGGGTGTCTTTACCGTGTAAGAGGAGACCGTCGCGTGCTGCTGGAACAACAACCTGGCGATTCTTCACTGAACTGCTTCTTTCGTAAGCTTCGAAAGGGCTTTTTTTGTTTCGCACACCATCTGTTCTGCATTCCCGTTAGTTGCAGGATGGTATGGTGCACTAATGTGATGCCTGATACCGGTTTTTTTCTTCAAAAACTTGTTTATTTTGTTTGAAGCAAGATTTGGCGCGTTATCAGAGAAAAGTATTTTCGGTAGGGCAAAAGTAGGTAAAACAGACCGTAGAACGTCAATGACGTGTTTGGACGTCGTGGCAGGCATCGTTTAAACTTCTAGCCACTTAGAGTACGCATCGCCCATGACTCTGCAGATGCGGATACGTTTCGCCACCCACCGATTGAATAGTGGATCATTTTCAGTTACTGTTCATGATCGCGTTGGACTCAAGGAAGACTTCGAGTCTTTCCAGAAAGTTAGCCTAGGTGCCAGGACTTTTGTCTAAAGCGGTAAGTGCTCGAAACGTCGACAACGTCGGTAGCCACTTGTTGTGCTTGACACTGGACACTTACCATTCGCTGAGACGAAACTTGCTTGTTCGTCTGCCACGAGTCGTCTGATATCAGGTCATCACCGCAACACCATCTCCCGACAGAAACGCATGTCCATAGTTAGCAAACACGTGAATTTATAAATTCCCGAACGCTCATAACTCGCCGTCGCTAAACGCCATTCATTCATAGCGTCATCATTGCAAATAAACGCCTCCCTATTTCTTCTGATGGTTTTTATCATATTCCTCCTAAGCTGTACTTACAACATTATGTGTGTCGGTACTTCCGAACATATTGCAACGGCGTTTGTTTTCTGGGAACCCCCCCCCCCTGTAATGTAACAACCCTTACAACATCTTCCGAATCCCATGAAACACAAAACTTCGTGACTTTATTTTAGTCGTCATTAAAATGGTGAGGTAAGTACCGTAAATCGCGAAGCCGTTCACTAGACGTCCGCTTCCACGGTGTCTTGGAAGATTGAGTCTACTGAGCGTGCATTCCTGCAGAAGAAATTTTCATTGATAGAATATTGACACGTCAATCAACATTTGATTCCTTCTTGGTAAGATTTATTGCGAAAGCCCGTTACAACCTCCGAACCGCATGTCCCTATATCAGAGAACAATCTATACCCAGCCTGACATTCTCGGATACATCCGTTTGATGGGCCACGCTAGTGCCACTAAATAAGCTACTAAATAAGCGACTAAATAAGCGCAGCTTATTTAGTGGCTCTAGGCCACGCTACTTGAGCTAGCTGAGTACAGCTGGCAGCGACGCGAGCAAGGCCACGAGGGGAACGTGATGGTGCTCGAGCCATCCCACTGTTAACCAATGTTTCGGCCACCCCACGGGTGCGTGTCGCCATCTATTGGTTGAACTAACGCCTTGTTCAAGATGGCTGCCCTGGGACCGCAGCCTTAATGGGAGCTCGTTCTGAGCATGGGCTCTAAGCAACGCCCTCAAATATGACGTCCAGTGAAAACCGCGAGTAGACGATTGCAAGCAGGGCGGCTGGCCGCCGCCAGGATTTTGCTCGTGCGGCACTCTCATGAAATTGCAAGCTTGTCAACACTACGTTCACGCGCACGCTGCACGTGCGCGTGCGCAAAAGCATGGTCCATGGGGCACCGGTCAGGGCTTCATGCTTGCAATAGATAGACCTATAGGAAGTATTCACTGGACGGTATATTTGAGGGCGATGTTTAGAGTGCATGCTCAGAACGAGCTCACATTAATAGCCTGCTAGGACCGGCAACCTTGATGGTGCTAAATGCACGCTCCAAAAGGACTGCGGAAGCTCGCCGTAAGCACGCGCTCAGCAGCAGCGCACACGGATATGGCCGCAAGTGAATAACTTCATATTGCTAAATTACCCAAGCATCAAGGAGAATGCAGGGATTGGTGTTCTACGCGCCACAGGCGCACGCCTTCGACGTATAAAATATTCGAAGCAACCAAAATAAAGCGTTGACGAGGCGCGTGCAAGATGCAATTTGTTTTAGGCATTTGCTTTAGAAAAGTTACTACTGCTGAGGCCAGCAGGTTTGGCGCGTGGTGCACCAATTAGCGGCGAGATGTTTTGGTAGCGCCCTCCTATGGTTCCCTGTCGTGCGAACAAGTTCGATGGTGTTTGTAATGAGCATGGGGGAAGCTTGAAATCATTGCGCTCTAAAACCAACTCTGCCAACACCGCCAAAATTTAAGTTGTTACATTGCTCTTATTCTCGTCATTGAGAAGTCCTTTGCTGAAGTCACGGCCAGCATTCGGCCAATCGTGGAAGGCCGACCACAGTGACGCTTTGGATCGCGCACGTCACCACATTTATGCAACATAGACGGTCACTATAAGCCAAAAAAAAAGAAGAAAAAAAAAAGAAAGAAAACAGTTTTGTCACGACAACTTTGGTCTCCATATAAGAAAGAGCCTGGAGAGTCATTTTTTTTCTTAATTTTTTGTGTTCCAAAATAATATTTATTAAAAATATGGACACGCGGTAGGCACCCCTTTATGTCGGGACACCGACAGAGGCCTTGATGACTGCTATGACGAAACGCAAGTTCGTCTGCTACTTGCACAGGGGTTGCGATGATGTCAGAACGACCAACTCTTTGTTATACTGATTGAAAAAAAAAAAAAAAATAGTGGGCGGTCTTTCAGGCATTTAGCATTGAGGTCTACCCACTATCCTTTCAATCAAAGCCAATCAGAGTTTGGCGTCGTTCTGACGTCATCGAAACTCCTGCGCAAGAAGCAGACGACTTGCTCCGGACGCATAGTCACTTCAAACCACTGATCTCTATGACAATTGTTGGATCGCGTCTGCCCGCTCCGCGAATGCGGCCACTGGCGGCCATCTTTTTGGTAGAGTTATATTACCTTTAGCCAAGGTACAGCTGTGGCAGCCACTATCATCTATCCATGGCAGACAGCGTTGTGGCAGTTGTGGTGGCACCAACGAGCTTGAGTGAACTTGGAGCGGTAAACCAGCGATCAAAAATGGCACCCCCCCGGTTGCCGCCATCTTGCCTGTTTGCCACATTAGTGATCACGTGACGTTAAGATGGCTGCGCCCAGAGGTGGGCCAGATCAGATTGGCCAAATCGCGGTCAGCAGATGGGCGCTCTGGGGCTGCGTTCGAATCTTACTCGAATGGCGCCGAGTTATTCCGGTGGATCAAGTCGCGTGACAAGACAGATGCAGCAACGCTGGACGCGGGTAGGTTTTTGAACGCAACGGGTACGAGAACGTCACCCAGGGGCCAGGAGTGAGATAAAAGCTGCGTTCGATTTACTTGCACTTCCTGCGCCGGTGCAGAAAAGTGTAGGGCAGTCTACTTCCGGTATATGTATTGAGATATGACCGGAAGTACACCGCCAAACAGTTTTCTGCACCGGTGCAGGAGGTGCAAGTAAATCGAACGCAGCTTCTATCTCACTCCTGGGCACTCCTTGGTGAAGTTCTCATACCCGTTGCGTTCGAAAACCTACCCGCGTCCAGTGTTGCTGCCATAGAGTTATTATAATGTACGCTAGAGGTTCAAGTGGCGCTAGTGTGCTGGCCAACGAGGTAGAGGGGCTTAGAGTGATAAACCGGAAGTTCGGAAGTGGCACCCCCCCCGGTTGCCGCCATATTTTACGCAAATGTGACCACTCGTCACGTGACCTCCCAAGAGCCGTGACGTCACAGGTAAGATGGCAGCGCCCAGAGCTGGCGGATGCGAGTTTGTTCGGTGCGCGGTAGCCGTGATGTGCAGCTGCTTTCCGACGACTTCGGGCTTCTTCGTGCTCGCTGACGCAGGTATAATGTGAAAATATGTAGGAATGAGACCTTATACCGTTTTTGCGCAAGATCGCTCTGGATCATCTGGATATTAACGCCTGTGAGACAGCATCAGCTCTGCATCGCCGTACCGGTGCTTGGATTCCGGGATGTGTCCGAGGATCGATAGAACTTTGAGTGCTTTTAACATGAAATTTTCGCATTCTCTTAGCTTTGTTTGAACGTTGAATTATCTAAGAATCTACGCGAAATGTATACGTCGCGTTAGGGCCTAAGGGAAGTTGTTTCAGCCCTCCGTCACCGAACAACCATAGCAACTTTTAGCGAGGAAGCTCCTGCGATTTTAACCTTTTGTGCTAATCCACGATTCTACATTCGATCGCTTTTCTTCCTTTTTTTTTTTTTGTGTGTGTATGAGTGCGAAGTGCACCCTTATTTTCAGCTACGAGGTTGGCGTTTTATTGAGTATGGGGAAGAATAAATCGTTGCAGGCACCTGCTTCAAAGCTATTCGACTTGCTATAAGAACAACTGTTTTGGTGCATGCATAGATTAACTGCGCATTTTTTCTGTTTTGTAGAATTTATTGCAGCTATACTCTTTTCCATCAAGAGTGCATTGTATTAGTCGGTCAATTATTTAATTGTTCTAATTACCTGGATAAGATGATTCATATTTGTGTTCATCCCTTGCCTGGAGAGCAGTCTTGTTGAAAAATGTTGACTACCATTCCTTTCGGTCTCTTCAATAGACTCTTTTTAAAAGTGTGGGCTGTCTATACTTCGCATCACCGTAACTTGGAAAAGGCCAACCGCAACAGCCCCCTCGAGCCAATCAGAGAGACGGAGCGAAGGTGTGTGACAAATCTGTGCAGACGAGCACTCTGGTGATATGCTGTCATGTGCCTCTCTCCAATGTGTGTATTGACTCACCGAGACCGTAGTTTTTGCCGTCTGCCAAATTCTGATGAAACAAATTACAGTAGCTACTACTGTAATTACCCCAGGCTTTCATACTTTGGGTATTTGTTCGACAAGAATGTTATGTCCGCCATTCCTGTGAATTCGGCTCAGCACCTATTGGACTCGAATGCTGCATTGGCGTTCGACGTGAACTGGGGCCCATTCGTGTGCTTTGCGCCGGAAAAGATGGTGACGGTTGTGTTGCTTGATAAGGTTCTGCAATGGGTCTATTGTGTCATACACATAGGAAGTGTCATGCTATATAACAATGCATCAACACATACTATTAAACTATATGCTCAGAGGTGTGTTTGTTTTTCCAATTAACAAGTTACAGCAGTGTGCTTTAATGCTATTATCATGTGTGTAGTTTTAAGTATCCTCTCTGCAATGCCTACGAAGGCCCCTGGAAGGAATAAATTAATAAATAACATTTTCACATCACTGGAGTTGGTTTTCGGATGCACCACATGTTCAGGAAAGGTTGATTGAGTGCAGCCCCTTGCAAGAAGTCTGCCAGTCTGGTATGACCCCTTAATTAATATTGAAGGGTCAGAGAAGCGAGTGTCCTCGTAAGGTCCAGAGCGTGCAATGGACACAATTCTCGGTGTGTAGACTCTCAAGGCATGAAGGCAAGCGGAAATATGTTTATCTGGTTAGTGTATCAAATATGTTTATTTCCACTTGATTACAAAATTATTGATTCTTAGTAAATGGTTCCATAACGAGTTCTTTCTGCGACAGTCTCGTGTCAGGCGTTCAGTCCTAGTACCTGTGGACCTTGTTGTCGGATGACGCTCCTGGCACGTCGGTGTTCAGTTTGGTCGAGTGGCAACTTTGACCGACTGATGCTGTCTTGTAATCATACGTCATGTGCACTGAAGCTGCAGGGCTGGCTTCTAATCCGAAAATTTTCCTGGTAGTTTTCGGCATCAATGTAGCAAGTTCGGGCATGTATTGCTTACGTGGCTGTGCCTTTTGCTGTACCGTTGACTTGAAAGCTGGCAAATATTTTTGTTTGCTATCCAAGTCTGGTGATGCTTGCAGTTCACTTTTGAGAGCAACCAACCATTCTATTCCTTCAAGTCACTTAGGGGCATTCTCCCTCAAAGTTGGAAATTGTGTGCTTCGTGGAGTGGACACAGAAAATTGGTGTCAGCAAATTTTTAGGTATTGTCCTTGGACGACAACCGTCACCAAATACACTGTCACTGCATCGCCGCTCACCTGCTTTGTCGTGCTTACCTCTTGTTGAGGTGATGGACATGAGGAGCTTTGGGGTAATCAGGGATTCAGAATCTTCGATTCAGCACCTTCGGCATCAGGGACAAAGGTCGCCGAAGGTAACCCTTAATCTCCCGTGGTCGCTCCTCGAGACGTAATCGAGGGTCGTTTGGCAAGAACCCTCGCCGACCAATTCATTGGTATGGGCTGCTTTGGTAGACATGGTAGGCTTCATGCAGTGGTAGCAAAGTGGTTTTCGGTCGCACATTCGCATCACCTACGTTTTCCTCGGTGTACTTTGTTGAGCACAGTCCTACACACAATGTCGGGAATGCTTCAGCGTTAGAGTGTCTCATTGAATTGGCATTGAATACTAAGGGGCAGCCGGTGGCGGTCGTCGTGCCATTGTGGCGTAAGTTGCCCTTGGTTTGTCAGATGCCGCTTCGCTCACAGAAGTCTCGGTTGAAATACCTGTCAAACTTGTTCCGAAACAATCTCGGCAATCAAAATAAAAGCCGGGCAACTGATGGCAGGAAGTAGCTTCCTGATCTCCTCCCAGACAACGTCGTGGGTGATGTCGTGGATGCCTGGGAGGCTGGCGTCGAAGTAGTAGCTGGACAACTCGAGTGTCGAGACGCCGGGAAGTTGTTCATAGTGGCAGGCTCGGGCATGCAGTGCACATTCCATGTTGGAAGCCTCAGTGATATGAACACTTCGACTGTTGTTGGGGGGTTGCGGACAAGGCTGCCGAAGGTGGTGTCCCTCACGTGAGGCGCATGGGATTCTTAGGTTCTTGTCTTCTGTAGCATCAAAGTCGGCGTGGGCGTGGGCGTGGGCGCTCGATCAAGCGCAAAACATCCTCCACGAGTGCGGTGGCGCTCTCATTGGGGCAGTGTCCTGGACAGAATCAAGAATGCGGCTCTCTTTCGTTGATGTTGGCTGACGGATGCGCGCTTCAGCTTGATCTTGCAAACTTCCCATGACGTTAAGAAGGATCCATGGTTCTCAGACCAGCGCCGGCAGTTGCTTCCACGAGAAGTATAGGTTCTGCAGGAGCTGCTGTCTGTCCACCCAATGTGGCGGGCGACACTGTCATATTGTTCAATCCAGTCCTTGACGTCTTCATACAGCTTGCGTGAAAAAGCGTCGGAGTGTGATTTGCGACGGGCATGCAAACAATGGTGGGAGGGGACACGGTTTGCTGCTACAGGTTTCTCATTGTTGGCTTAGTCATCTTCGGATTTTCTGACAGGAGACCGAATTCCGGTGGTTTTTCCTGGTAGCAGCAACTGGCTCGGATTTCAGGTGCTTCGTGGTGTATTTCCGAGGTTACTCCTTGTGGTACTCGGTCGTATTGTGGTTGTTCTGCCAGGCTCGGGTCAGGACTTTGCCTACGGCTCGACAGGGGTATAAGACGCAGAATAGTCCGCCAGCCGTGTCCCATTATCGGGTAACTCGGCTGAAGAGCCGCCGGGTTCACACAGAGTGAAGGGCTACGGGTAAAGTGCCCAGTGCCTCCACCTGAACATACGATTACAGCTGAGCATGACCTGCAGTGTCCCAGAATAGTGAATATTGATAGAAGATAGGACTGGAACAAGGATCCGTGACAGTATAACAAAACTAGCAGAAGAGAATCTATCCTGACCACTGAAGAAGCTGCATTGCTTTAGTGGCATTCTGTCCGAATAAATCCTCTCCTTCGGGGTTTGGCGACTGCCGTGGACGAACTGAACTGAAATGGATGTGGGACCACTTTTCTGGTAATGAGCCACTGCAGACTGTTGCCACAAAGCGGCGTGAGCTGGGTACGTAACACGCTCGGTGAAATGTCCGGACAGCTTGCAATTCGCGTAACGAGTGTGGATGAAACGTTTGTGTTGACGAAACGTGCGACAGACCAGCGGGATCAATACCAACTGCAACACCTGTGCTCCATGAAAGTGCACGTCTACGCCGGAACAATTTCGGAAGCAGCTCAGCATCACCTAAAGCATGGCACAGGAACTACCAGCTTGAAGGCAGCTCTTCGGTGCGCCGCACACCTGTGCTCCGTGAAAGTGCACTTCTACGCCAGAACAATTTGTAAGCAGCACAACATCATTCAGCACGGCACGGGAACCACCAGCTTCAAGGCAGCCTTCCGGTGCGCCGCACAACCGAAGTGAGCCCTCGGTCATTTGATCGAAGCTGCACCGCGATTGCACACCGCAGAGCACGACTCAGGCAATTTCCGTCGCTAAACTGTGTATCCAAATATACTGCACACGCTTCACTGCAAACCTCGAAGATTCCGATGGTCAACGAGAGCACAGAAACGTCGCCTTAAATTTTATCCTAGCGGTATCCGAATCAGTCCGAGGTCCGAGCAACGTAGGTCAGATTGTCTCTTCCGTGGCAATATCCCGGTCGGTCACCAGCGAAATGCACACCGTTTCTCCGTATCTTCACGTTATACCTACGTCAAACACCACGCTGAACTCTGAACTCGCTTTCGACCGGCCTCATATGACGGCTTCCGCGTCTGAAATCAACTCGCCGAGACGAACGACAACCAACAAAGCATCCGACAAGCTCCGGCCCAGCTGGGGCCAGCCGCTGCATGGGCGCTGCCATCTTTCCTGTGACGTCACGTATTTGGTTTGGTCATGTGACGTGTGGTCAAATTTGCGTACAATGGCAGCCTCCTTATGGGGGTCACTTTCGAGTGCAGACCGGAACCCCGGTTTATCGCTCTAAGCCCCTCTACCTCGTTGGTGCTGGCGCAAATTGAAGCAGAAAGCAACCAGTCGAAAATGGACTTCCGGTAATGCATTTCTATGGCAAAATGTGAGTGCATTTTCTCCCTACGCTCGATCGGAAGAGCAAATATCCCGAATAATTTGTACTTACTAAGTAGCTTGGAACATTTCTCAGTCAGGCCGACGAAATAATTGGTCAGTTACGGCGTTTTTCTTTAGAATTCGTCGTATTAAAAACGGTGCTAAAACGGCTTTGTACGTGTATTTATGTGCATCTGTCGGGACACTGTTAGCGCGAACGCGGTGTCGGCGATTTCCAGCATGGGGGTTATACATGCCAAACGAACGAAGGACATCTGGAAAATCAAGAGCGGCGGCAAGAACTACGCAGTAACACTGGATGAGTAACTCGCAGTGCATGTACGATCAAAATAAATTGAAGGCCACGTAATCTATTCCGATTTTAAATAAGTAAATACCGCTTTATTCTTTCTGCCCTGAGCGAAGCTGCTTGTTCTGCGTTCAAAATATCACCCGCGCGCTCTATAGCTTAGAGAATAAGTGCGCGATAACAGCTGCCCGGCAGAGAAAACAATACGAAGAGGCACCTTTCGTAGCCCACAGATTTTATTCTCTACGTTCTGAAGGTTTTTATCCGCTCATGCACGACGGGATCATTTTCATATAGTGACTGACTGGCATATTATAAATATATAAGCGTCACCAGAATGCTGGCGAGCCTTCAACACACTCTGTGTTCGTTTCGATTGTAATTTTGCTTTGAATCGTCGCTTGTTTTTACACACCTGCTGCGGAACACATGTTTGGGACTGAAATGTAGTGAAGTTAAATATCGTTCACTGATGAAGAAAAATACGCTAACTAAAGCAATTACACTTTTACAGTGTTAATCAAGGTACAGGCTATTCGGTATGACAAAAATAACCAAAGTGTTCCGTGTTATTTTCCGGCGAAGAGACAAAATGCACGCGCGTTTTCCCATAGGAAAGCACAGGTGCACCGCAAAAGTAGACTGGTTGCTGTCTGCTTCAATTTGCGTCACGGAAGTCGCATAGACACTAGCGCCAGTTGAACCTCTAGCGTACGTAATAATAACTATATGGTTGCTGCATCTGTCTTGTCACGTGACTTAATCCGCCGGAATAACTCGGCGCCATTCGAGTAAGATTCGAACGCAGCCCCAGAGTGCCCATCTGCTGAGCGCGATCTGGCCAATCCGATCTGGCCCACCTTTGGGCGCAGCCATCTTAACGTCACGTGATCACTAATGTGGCAAACAGGCAAGATGGCGGCAACCGGGGGGGTGCCATTTCCGCTGCAGGCAGTGGGTTCCGGTTTACCCAACGTTACTAAAACACTCAGTTGGGAAACTCGCCGTCGAAACCTGGGCCGCTGGCGTCCACCGAGACCGAGCTAAATGCGACAACAGCGCCACTCTTTATCGTTTGTCTGTACTGTAATCACCTCAAGCTTTTTGAAAGCCTGTTTTTTGCGTAAAAACAAACGAAAAAGACTCTTTTTGTATGAAATTTATTGGAGTTTAGTACCAAATGATGGGCGCGTGATGTTTTTATCATCTTTAGTTCGCAAGGTTTTGCGGAACAATTAATATTGTTTTTATAAAACCATGCCTCAACGGGCCTTTCAGGCAGCGCGTCCCGACCTAGGTGCATTTCAACTTCAGGAGTTCAACGCGGCGCGTCCGCCGGGGAGACGGGGGTTCACCCCTGTCAAAGCCAAAAATAGAAGTCACGTGCAGTTTCTCGAGTGGCCGCTGCGGGAGAAATGGTGGCGCTGTGTTCGTCATTAGCTCGATGCGCGGAGACAGATTGGAGCCATATTTTTAGGGCTGTCTCTATGGGAGTTTCCCAACTGAGTGTTTTAGTAACGTTGGGTTTACCGCTCTAAGGTAAAACTCAAGCTCGTTGGGTGGCACACTGCCATCAAAATAGCGTGGGTGATATTTCGTGCTTGATTGAAATTGTTTGACGGAACATATTTTTGAAACCCGGCGTGAACGGTAGCCCGATCTCTGAGGACCCGGCGAAAGTTTCACAAAATCGCAGCACCGTGGAAAAGCAGCACAGCACGCATCGAAAGTCGCATCGAAAGAAGCATCGAAAGCAGACGCCGGTACGGAGTCTGCTTTCGATGCGAGCTGCGCTGCTTTCCCGCGCGGTGCTGAGCTTTCGTAGAACTTTCGCCGGGTCCTCAAAGATGAGGCTGCCGTTCACGCCGGGTTTTGAGAATCTGCTTCATCGAACAACTTTAATCAAGCACGAAATATCACCCACGGTACAGTGTACTAGATCCACGGCTATAATATGGCAGCCTGCCGCCATTGCGCTGTCCGCCATATTACTATGATGGATAGAAATGATATAACTCTCTACCAAAAAGATGGCCAATCGTGGCCGCATTCCCGTCCATAGGCGGAGCTGGTCGAACGCGATTCAGCAAATAGACATAGAGATTAGTGCTGAAAACATAAGAAACGTAGGGCGAGGCTTATTATGTCAACTCTTCTTACTTGGATGATTCATTCATCGACGTTTTTATCGGCTAATGCTGCAAGCTGATTGGCTGCGCAGCGACGATGATGATGATGATGCCTGGTACTTGCCACGCCCTGTGTTTCTTAAGCTGTCGGTGACTTGCACCAAAACACGGCTTGAACGTGCGCGCTGCTGCGGTGCGCTGCTGTCAACACGGTGCATCCGCAGACGTTCCTCTTCAGGCGAATCTGGCTTCAGCGCACGCGCAGACTTGTTTGTAAACATCGCGTTAGTTCATTATACTTCGTCTCACCTTATACTTTGTCTCACCCACCGTGGTCTCACCCACATACGGCTCTGGTCTCACCCTAGCACGGACTAACCGCGAAGGCTGTGCTAGCGCGAGCAGCCAGCCTTGACTGCCTTGACTGGAGCACTTGCTGCACGAGCGCTCGTGCAGACGCCGCGGCTTCATTCAAAGCGACTAGCTCGCACTTTTAGCACGTGCGGCTAACAATAGTCCATACTAAGGTGAGACGAAGTTGTTTTTTTTATAGTATGGACTATTGTATCCGCGCATGCTAAAGCACGAGCTAGTTGCTTTGGATGAAGCCTCGACGGCTGCACGAGCGCTCGTGCAGCGAGTGCTCCAGTCAGGGCGTGCTTCCATAGCCTTCACAGTTAGTTCATGTTAAAGTGAGACGAAGTATTGGGCGTATTCACTGAACGGCCATATTTGTAGGTGCGGTTTAGAGCGTAAGCTCAGAAGGAGCTTGCATTAATAGGTTGCAAAGAGCGGCAATCTTGATATTGTGGAATGTACGTGGCAAGATAACTGTAGAACCTCGCCGTCAGCACGTGCTCAGCACTTGCGCACACAGCTATGGCCGCCAGTGAGTGGGTACACAAAAAAAGTATTAAGCCTTTTGCACGCGTCAGCAGGCTGCGAGTCTCCTCACGCTTGAGAACAAGCATGCCTCGGTCATGGATCAAAGTGAACAACCTACCTATTATGCCCTCGAAATTTGACATGCACATGCTTGTCGTCGGAAAGGGAACGCTTGGCGCGGCTGTGGCTTCTGTGGACGCTGACCGGTTCGTACGACAGCGGTTCGTAGTGCCGCACGAAGATGTTAAGCCTGAGGGCTGAAAATAATATTATAGACAACAGATCAGACGGCGATGGCGTCGTGTTTCTCAAAGCAAGTTTATAATGTCCTAAATTCTGAACTTTCAGAGTTACACCATTCAAACCGCCGTCAAGATATTGTCTTGTAAAACGTATACATGTAAAAAAAAAAAAGATTACGTTGATGAAAATGTTGGTTACTTACAGGGAAACTTAAACGATCGTGTTGGTCTACAGTTATTGGGAGTACCAAACATATCTGGGCAAAACCGGATATGCGCAAACTAAGCTGCCTTAAATATGCATGCTTCTAGCTGTCTTAGGGTGGTGATATTAGGCCATTTCGTGGAGCGATCCTTTCCTATCTTTAAACAGGGTCCTGTCTCACATGATTTGGCCCGAGCACGTGAAAAACCGCATTTTGAATGGAGCTCTTTGCTTTGACCGACGAGACAGCGCACCTTGGCTTCCTTATTTTATTTGTATTACCCTATGATTGCCTGTTGTCGGCATCGGGTACTTCAAGGGGGTTAACAACCAAGAATTACCTTAAATGGGCGATGCAACAATTTTTGTACTTTGCGCAAATACCGCTTATAACAGATATCTGATGTTAATGACCTATGAAACACGCGTTTGTTTTTCACTTCACGCAATAGAAGTCACAGAAAAAAAATTAAGAAAAACGAGCAGCGTTCACCCCCTCAACTCGCGGCCAGAACAAGCGGCCACGGGATCTGGAGCCGATTATATGCCGCCAATGTTGATCATAGCCACGCGCTTGGGTTGGCAAAGCACAGGACAAACGCTGAGTTCCAGACATTATTATGGCTCGGCTATTGTCGTCGTTGCAGCGATTGGACGCGGGCGACTACCCGAATGCTTCTCGAGCTAGTAATTATCACGAGCCCAAATCGAGTGCCCACTCAGGGCTCGGATCCAATCTATGAACCGCATTCAAATGCCGTCACTTGGGTGTTCTGCGATCCCCACGTTACGTCATCAAATTTTGCAAAGGAGAGATTGAACGAAAATAATTGCTTTTCTCCTTGAAATTTCACCGCAACAAAGGAGTTTCTTGGCCAGTGGCGTCGCGTGCGAGTATCCTTGAGTCCCACTAGTGCCAGTAAGCTCGTGTATAGTGAAAAACATTCCAACTGAATATCGTTGCACAGCTCCTTTAAAATACCGTACACTCGGGGTAAACTCTCTGAGGCAATAAACTAAAAGGTGCGAGCGCCCGAGCAGTTTCAGCGCCAATCTCAATATTCACGTACATGTCTCTTCACTTTTATCTGAAATTCCACAGAGTGTGTTTGTTTGTGACGCGAAGTGGGAGGGTAACAACTAGCTCGCTCGCTTATTTTGGTGTTGGGGCAATAAATTCATTTGAGCGCGTTTTATTTTGAGCCTCTGGCTATTCTTTCTTACCATCTTTACCTCGAAATATTAGGTTTAAAACCTCAGACTGGTGATAAATATATAAGGTAAAGAGAATAGATAACTTTGAATATGTCGATAAAAGTAATACTATTAACGAAATAACTGTTATCAAAATAGAACGTACGCGTGTGACGCTTCTTATTAACGTGCTTTCAATCGGCCAAATGAAACAAATCAAGGTTTCCCCATGCCCTTTAGATAACAAGCATAATGGCGACAGTCATGCGAATGTGGTTCTTAGACCGTTCACCGATACAAAAAAAAAAGTATCTTGGTCGGAGTATTATTGCGTAAAGCGAGTGCTTTACTCGCTTTCCAAAGCGACCAACCCGAGCGTGACGAAAATAATCCCTGGAGAAGGGGAACAAGAGGGACAAAGGACAAACATAAATTTCCAAACATAAATGTTTGTGTTTGGAGATTTATGTTTGTCCTTTGTCCCTCTTGTTCCCCTTCTCCAGGGATTATTTTCGCCATTCTTGTCCAGCTCGCTTGCACCTTTGCATTTAATTGCATTCTAATCAGAACCTTAAATTGCAAGCTTCACCCTTGTTGGTGTTAGACTGGTGGCAGCTGATAAAAACCGTTTGCTCTACTGACGTCTAACCCCTGGTTAGCTCAGTTGGTTAGCTCAGTTGGTGGAGCCCTCCACCTGTAATGGAGAGGTCCCGGGTTCGATACCCGGACCAGGCGGATTTTTTCAGACGCTCAACAGTCACCTAGCTGTGTTGGGAGATTTATTTTTGTCCTTCGTCCCACATGTTCCCCTTCTCCAGGGATTTTTTTCGTCATTTTTGTCCAGCTCGCTTGCAGCTTTGCATTTAATTGCATTCTAATCATAACCTTAAATTGCAAGCGTCACCCTTGTTGGTGTTAGACTGGTGGCAGCTGATAAAAACCGTTTGCTCTACTGACGTCTAACCCTTGGTTAGCTCAGTTGGTGGAGCCCTCCACCTCTAATGGAGAGGTCCCGGGTTCGATACCCGGACCAGGCGGATTTTTTCAGACACTCAACAGTCACCTAGCTGTGTTGGGAGATTTATGTTTGTCCTTCGTCCCACATGTTCCCCTTCTCCAGGGATTTTTTTCATCATTTTTGTCCAGCTCGCTTGCAGCTTTGCATTTAATTGCATTCTAATTAAAACCTTAAATTGCAAGCGTCACCCTTGTTGGTGTTAGACTGGTGGCAGCTGATAAAAACCGTTTGCTCTACTGACGTCTAACCCCTGGTTAGCTCAGTTGGTGGAGCCCTCCACCTCTAATGGAGAGGTCCCGGGTTCGATACCCGGACCAGGCAGATTTTTTCAGACGCTCAACAGTCACCTAGCTGCGTTGGGAGATTTATTTTTGTCCTTCGTCCGACATGTTCCCCTTCTCCAGGGATTTTTTTCATCATTTTTGTCCAGCTCGCTTGCAGCTTTGCATTTAATTGCATTCTAATCATAACCTTAAATTGCAAGCTTCAACCTTGTTGGTGTTAGACTGGTGGCAGCTGATAAAAACCGTTTGCTTTACTGACGTCTAACCCCTGGTTAGCTCAGTTGGTGGAGCCCTCCACCTCTAATGCAGAGGTCCCGGGTTCGATACCCGGACCAGGCAGATTTTTTCAGACGCTCAACAGTCACCTAGCTGTGTTGGGAGATTTATTTTTTCTTTCGTCCCACATGTTCCCCTTCTCCAGGGATTTTTTTCATCATTTTTGTCCAGCTCGCTTGCAGCTTTGCATTTAATTGCATTCTAATTATAACCTTAAATTGCAAGCGTCACCCTTGTTGGTGATAGACTGGTGGCAGCTGATAAAAACCGTTTGCTCTACTCACGTCTAACCCATGGTTAGCTCAGTTGGTAGAGCGCTCCACCTGTAATGGAGAGGTCCCGGGTTCTATACCCGGACCAGGCGGATTTTTTCAGACGCTCAACAGTCACCTAGCTGTGTTGGGAGATTTATTTTTGTCCTTCGTACCACATGTTCCCCTTCTCCAGGGATTTTTTCGTCATTCTTGTCCAGCTCGGTTGCAGCTTTGCATTTAATTGCATTTTAATCATAACCTTAAATTGCAAGCTTCACCCTTGTTGGTGTTAGACTGGTGGCAGCTGATAAAAACTGTTTGCTCTACTGACGTCTAACCCCTGGTTAGCTCAGTTGGTGGAGCCCTCCACCTCTAATGCAGAGGTCCCGGGTTCGATACCCGGACCAGGCAGATTTTTTCAGACGCTCAACAGTCACCTAGCTGTGTTGGGAGATTTATGTTTGTCCTTCGTCCCACATGTTCCCCTTCTCCAGGGATTTTTTCGTCATTCTTGTCCAGCTCGGTTGCAGCTTTGCATTTAATTGCATTCTAATCATAACCTTAAATTGCAAGCTTCACCCTTGTTGGTGTTAGACTGGTGGCAGCTGATAAAAACCGTTTGCTCTACTGACGTCTAACCCCTGGTTAGCCCAGTTGGTGGAGCCCTCCACCTCTAATGGAGAGGTCCCGGGTTCGATACCCGGACCAGGCGGATTTTTTCAGACGCTCAACAGTCACCTAGCTGTGTTAAGAGATTTATGTTTGTCCTTCGTCCCACATGTTTCCCTTCTCCAGGGATTTTTTTCATAATTTTTGTCCAGCTCGCTTGCAGCTTTGCATTTAATTGCATTTTAATCATAACCTTAAATTGCAAGCGTCACCCTTGTTGGTGTTAGACAGGTGGCAGCTGATAAAAACCGTTTGCTCTACTGACGTCTAACCCCTGGTTAGCTCAGTTGGTGGAGCCCTCCACCTCTAATGGAGAGGTCCCGGGTTCGATACCCGGACCAGGCAGATTTTTTCAGACGCTCAACAGTCACCTAGCTGTGTTGGGAGATTTATGTTTGTCCTTCGTCCCACATGTTTCCCTTCTCCAGGGATTTTTTTGTCATTCTTGTCCAGCTCGCTTGCAGCTTTGCATTTAATTGCATTCTAATCATAACCTTAAACTGCAAGCTTCACCTTTGTTGGTGTTAGACTGGTGACAGCTGATAAAAACCGTTTGCTCTACTGATGTCTAACCCCTGGTTAGCTCAGTTGGTTAGCTCAGTTGGTGGAGCGCTCCACCTGTAATGGAGAGGTCCCGGGTTCGATACCCGGACCAGGCGGAATTTTTCAGACGCTCACCAGTCACCTAGCTGTGTTTGAAGATTTACGTTTGTTCTTCGTCCCACATGTTCCCCTTCTCCAGGGATTATTTTCGTCTTCCTTAATTGTTCAGCTCGCTTGCACCTTTGCATTTAATTGCATTCTAATCATAACCTTAAACTGCAAGCTTCACCTTTGTTGGTGTTAGACTGGTGGCAGCTGATAAAAACCGTTTGCTCTACTGACGTCTAACCCCTGGTTAGCTCAGTTGGTTAGCTCAGTTGGTGGAGCGCTCCACCTGTAATGGAGAGGTCCCGGGTTCGATACCCGGACCAGGCGGATTTTTTCAGACGCTCACCAGTCACCTAGCTGTGTTTGAAGATTTACGTTTGTTCTTCGTCCCACATGTTCCCCTTCTCCAGGGATTATTTTCGTCTTTCTTAATTGTTCAGCTCGCTTGCACCTTTGCATTTAATTGCATTCTAATCATAACCTTAAACTGCAAGCTTCACCTTTGTTGGTGTTAGACTGGTGGCAGCTGATAAAAACCGTTTGCTCTACTGACGTCTAACCCGTGGTTAGCTCAGTTGGTTAGCTCAGTTCGTGGAGCGCTCCACCTGTAATGGAGAGGTCCCGGGTTCGATACCCGGACCAGGCGGATTTTTTCAGACGCTCAACAGTCACCTAGCTGTGTTGGGATATTTATGTTTGTCCTTCGTCCCACATGTTCCCCTTCTCCAGGGATTTTTTCGTCATTCTTGTCCAGCTCGGTTGCAGCTTTGCATTTAATTGCATTCTAATCATAACCTTAAATTGCAAGCTTCACCCTTGTTGGTGTTAGACTGGTGGCAGCTGATAAAAACCGTTTGCTCTACTGACGTCTAACCCCTGGTTAGCTCAGTTGGTGGAGCCCTCCACCACTAATGGAGAGGTCCCGGGTTCGATACCCGGACCAGGCGGATTTTTTCAGACGCCCACCAGTCACCTAGCTGTGTTGGGACATTTATTTTTGTCCTTCGTCCCACATGTTCCCCTTCTCCAGGGATTTTTTCGTCATTCTTGTTCAGCTCGCTTGCACCTTTGCATTTAATTGCATTCTAATCAGAACCCGAGCGTGCACATGCTAAGCCAACACCACCTAGAATAAACAAGGCCTGCGAACAGCCTCCGCGTAACGTTCTCACAGCTAGAGGGAGTCAACCAAGCTACAGACCTATCCGGAAATATGTGGTGCTCCCAGCGTCTGCTGGGAGCATTGTGAGGTTCCGATGTACGGCACGCGAATTTACCGAAGAAGCGAAGACGAAGTTGAAATAGGTTTAACAGTTCGGGATTTCAGAACGCAGAAAAAGCAGAAGGTAAAAAAAAAAACAAAAAAAAACAGAGTATTAATAACCTTCTTTTCCGGCCGCTTAATTTTTTTTGTGTGTGTGTTTAGATTTTTTTTTTTTTTTTTTCGATAAGAAAGAATGAATCTTGACCCAGGCAGCACCCAGTACTGGGCGAACATTGGGTTGAATGTGGCAAAGAATGGTTCAACAATGGCCCAACTGAGCCCAATGTTTCCCAATATTGGAATCACATTGGCCAATAATGGACTATCAAAGCCAATGGTGCTCCAATATTGGTGATACGCTGGCATTGGCTAGTCAACATTGGAATGGTAAAGCCAATGGCTTTCCGATATTGGATATACGCTGACATAAGCTGTCCAATATTGGATCGCCGGAGCCATTGGCTTTCTGATATTGGCTATACGCCGGCATAAGCTGTCCAATATGGACTGTCAAAGCCAATAACATTCCACTATTGTATATACGCCGGCATAACTTGTACAATATTGGACTGCCAAAGCCAATGACTTTCCGATATTGGATATATGCTGGCCTAAGCTCGTTAATATTCAACCATGGAATATTCTTTAGCCGACTTAATGATGCTTTATGCCGACAAAGCCATAGGTGTCCGACCTTTGAATCTGCATTAGCCGGCTATTGGCGACGTGGGCGATCGAAAGGGTCGCTGTGATCGGCCTTCCATGATTGGCCGAGTGCTGACTTTGACGTCAGCAAAGGATTTCTCATGGACGGAAATAAGAGTAATGTCAGAACTGAAATTTTGACGGTGTTGGCAGTGCTGGTTTAAAAGCGCAGTGATTTCCAGCTTCCACCAGGCCAATGAAAACACCATCAAACTTATTATTCACACGATAATGACGTGACGAGAGGTAGCCATAGGAGGGCGCCACCCAAACATCTCGCCGCTAATTGAGGGACGTACGTCTCTCGAGCTATTGGCGACGTGCGCGATCAAAAGCGTCGCTCTGGTCGGCCTGCCACGATTGGCCGAATGCTTCATGACTATGCAGACTGTCTTTTTGTATGATGTAAAAGCAGCGTGACCCCGGCTTTAGGCTCCCACGTCCCGCGGTGTCACCTGATCTTTCGTCGCGTTGTATGTTCAAATCATTTATCCGGTGCCCCGTATATTGCTCAGTTGCCATAGTTGCAGCACTTATGTCGGTGCTTGCTTTAGCTGCACATAGGCTTCGCTCGACTGAAAGTGCGCTGACTGACCGATTGCGACTATCTTGCAACTAGAGCTACTAATAAACTCTAGAGAGACTACCTAAATAATATCGGCTTATTTCATGGCTCTAGTAATGACTGACGAAAGATTCGCTCAAAATTAAAATTATATACTCTGTCTCACATTAAAGAAGCCTATAAATTAATTTTGGACTGAGATAAATGATTGTGGATTGGTGTATTACTAATGACATATCGTTTGCTGGGCCAACATAAAACTTGTACACGAGGGTAGAAAGCCCAACGCCTGCTTTTTCGGTATGACGATTTGAAGATGTAGCGGACAATATTTCTCAACTCCTTTCTATCGAAAGCTCTCCGCCTATTCTCTGCGATGCATCCGCAGTGCCCAAGCACTTCAACCGAACCCAGGTCAGGCAGCGGGCACGAGCACCTCTTCACTTGGACTTACGCGCGCGTCAAAGATCAATTCGTCAACGAATATTTGAATTCGCGTTCGTGGCGGCAATGAGTGCCGCGACGACATAATTATCACTGGGGAACGACAAGTTCCAAGGTGCGCTTAAAAAGCACGCGGTGAAAGCTCGGAGGCATCGCATCCGGTGAAATACTACGACGTCACGACCACGTGATTTCTCGTTCCGCTTTTGAGTTAAAGCAGTTAGAGCTAAGGAGGAAAAACAACAACAAAAACAAAAATAATTCCACGGTTCCTTTAAGTGAAACCGCAACCAACCCTGCGACTCTATAGACCGACACGCGGGCTTGACGTCACGGAGCTGCGGCGGCGCTGCGATCGCGCCGGAGCTAGGGTGCCTGGATAAGCGCGGCGCTGACATCGAGGCACCCTAGCCGGAGCCGGGGGGTGTGGGCAAAAGCGCGCACGTTTCGCATGGGCGTCATAGCATTTCAGCATGCCGCGAAGCTGTGTTGCCGTTAATTGCGCCAGAATGTACAAGAAAAGCAGCGGAGTGAGTTTCCACAACTTCCCGGCAGATTCTGAAAGGCAGAGAAGGTGGATAATATCCGTGGATCGAAAAGAATGATCGCCTCGCGCGAACGACCATTTGTGCGGCAAACACTTTCTTGAAGGCAAGTGCGGCTTCCATTTCAATCTCCGTCCCGAGGCTTGCTTATGTGCAGGGAAACCGTTGTCTGATCGAGACTACCCGGATTTTGTTCCCATGGTGTTCGCGCACAAAGCACCGGCCAAGCACTCGTCGGAGGCTCGCTACGCCCGTGCTACCCAGCAGGGGGGATCGGCGACAGAACGGCAGTGTTGTAGGCGTTAGCGAAAAATAAACGAAATACGTTACTGGTTACTTGCAAATAAAAGGTACGCGTTACTGAGCTAGGTTACCTAAAAATAAAAAGAACGCGTTACCGCTACCGATAAAAAGTAACGCACGTTACTTCTGCGTTTCTTTTTTAAATTATAATTTAACACATTCTACGGTTTTGACGGTATAGGTCATATATCAAGAAATATTATGTTCATGCAGTAACTGAGCATAATTACTTTATATCTTTTTACGATTTCACCTAAATACATACGAGAAAAAACGCAAAGAAAAACATGGCTTGACGCCTAAAACACAGAAAAAATGAAGTGTCATTTCTTTAAGACTTGGGAAGTAGTAACGACTAACGTAACTACATTACTTGATATAGTAACGTAAGTACGTTACCCGTTACTGTGTCGAAAACGTAACGAGTAGGTTACTATTTTACTGAAAAAAGTAACGCGTTACCAACAACGCGGTTACTTGTAACCTGTTACCGCCAAGACTGCAGAACGGACAAACCGTTAGTGCTTGTCGTGCCTTGTGGTCATGAGGGTAGGAAAAATAGCATACCTTGACTTGAAGACGCTGAGTGTATTTAATCACTTAATGAATACACACACTTCCGCAGACCCAGAGTCTGCTGATCCCGCCGGCAGTGCGGAAACCGACTCGAAGTAATCGTAAACCTCGAGAGACTTGTACGCCTGCACCGTGTCGGCCGTGAACTGGCTTGGCGAAAAAACTAAATATACGACGACGTGAGCCGTCGACTTCCGTGGCAGCAACTTTACGTCGGAAGTCCAGCAGAATTTGTTTACGGCGTACGGATCCTCTAGGCAACGCCGTCCACGCACAGTTTGTTTCGATACCGCTGCCGTTCAGGCCCGGGCCACGAGCGCAAATAGTCGGGCATAGCATGCGACATATCTTGTGAGGAAATACGACGCACAAATAAAGATACAAGCGTCCCTACAACGTCAATAACGAGCGCACGCCATAGAACGCCATGGCGAAAACACGGAGGGCCGGGCTGCTTTTGCCCACATAGCTACCGCGCATGCGCGGCCTTCCGGCAGTGTTGGTAAACAGAGCCGCTCCGCGTGTCGGTCTATAAAGCCAATCCAGCGCCAGAAAGTCTATCGTCATGGAGCTCGTCGTCATTGTGGGTTTACTATCAGTATAATATAATGTCGTCACGGGAGAAAAACAATCGCAGCATTACGCCGCGTATACCGCGTTTGATTGGTTTAGAGCCGGTGACAGGAAAGGTACAAAGACGACGAACGTCGTGACGCTGCACTTTTGGCACCGCTTGGTTGGCTCCATCTGATCGTGTACCGTTGGCTGCAATCGGACTTGAAACGAAATATAGTACACCTGTGGTATAGAAATTGCAGCAATGCGACGGAAGGGCCGTAGCCCGAACGTACACGTTCGTTTAGCCGCTGGCATCGAAGAGATTTGTGCATATCGATACCTTTTGGGGCCGTATAATTCGCGCGAAGCGTTGGAATTATTAACAAAAAATGAAACGAAGACACTTAAAACTGCGTACGGGTAGGAATGCGAAAGCATTCCTGCACGAAGCGCATTCCTACAAGTAGTGCGC
This sequence comes from Ixodes scapularis, assembly GCF_016920785.2. Lineage (NCBI taxonomy): Eukaryota > Metazoa > Arthropoda > Arachnida > Ixodida > Ixodidae > Ixodes > Ixodes scapularis. The sequence continues at coordinate 53,341,543 of NW_024609835.1, read as the reverse complement.
CGCGTCTTTCTTCACACGGCGCTCCGGCGGTGACATATCACGCTCCCCCACTGGGCAGGCGCGGCACCCCCGTCGGCTCCACGGCTTCCGTTACGAAGCATCTGCGTTGCTCTTCTATTCTTTGCGTTTTATTTTTTCTGAGGTGCGTCCCCTTTGCAGCCAGTGGGAATTTACGTGCCATTTCGCTCAGCCAAAACGGAAATTTAGGTGCCGTTTTTCGCTGCTATATTGACATCAGATAACGCTGGCTTCGCTCCGTGGGACAGTTAATAGGGAGGTTTCGTAGATCGCTTTCGCCGTCCCGCGAAGCCCTCCGCGACCCACTACGATGCCCGGGAAACAACAGCCAAGGCCTTCGGCGCGCAGACGCTGTAGCGGCTTCCTCGTTGCGAAGGGCTTAACGGAGGTGGAAACGCGGTCTACCAAAACTCCCTATTGCTTTCGCATAAAGAAACATTTGGAGCACTTTTAGTGAAGGCAGACTTTTCTTACCCCAACAGTGCTGGAGGGCCCAGGCAGACAGCAGCGCTAGCGTGCACGTCTTCATGCTTCCCGAAATATGGTTCGAATCAGAACTGTCAGAGAACCGCGAGCAGACGATGGGCACGCGGAAACGAGCCACGTGGCCATGTGTTGCCGTCCGAGAAGAAGTGAAGAAGGCTTGGATAAGCGCCCAGCCACGACCGGTCACCCTCGGAAGGCAGCGCGAGCGCGCCGCATTTTCTTTTGCTTAGTTTAGTAGTTTCACTAGTTCGCTGAACCGGCACCGCGTTTTCTGACGCTGTAGCTTAACACACTATAGCACTATAGCACAAAATTTTTTTAACTAAAAAATTCGGCCGATTTCGAATCTGGAGGATCGTTTCTTTTCGGGGTCACCCTTTGAACGTCGCGACGTGCTTGACGCTGTGGTTTTTTCACTCGAAACAATCGCACACCATTGCCAAGATGTCCAAGGGGAGGAGCCGCAAGGTTGCGAAGCCAGAGCACCCCCTCATCGGCTGTGACAAATGCGGGAGATGGGCATACGTTTCCGAGAGCGATTTCAAGAACACTCAAGAGGCTGAAAATGCTGACTTCGTCTGCAGAATATGCAAGATGATTGACGAGGTGGACACGACACACAGAAACAAGAGTGAGGAACTGGAAACGATCATGACGGACATGATTGAAAGGTGGGAAGATAGCAACAAAGTAGGGGCCGTGGATCAGAACGACATGATGCATGCACGCCTAGACCGTGTGGATAAATTAGAGCATTTCGTCGAAGAGCCTGTGAAGCGAATGTCGTCCAGTCGAACTGACAAGGTAACTCTGGACACAACAATGGAGGATTTTCCAGAGTACAGTACGCGACGTGAGCAAGAAAAAGAAAATGAGAAAAAGCCTAATTAGATTGACTATCAGCGACATGGGCCTGTGATGTCCCAAAGTGGTAACCCGTTTCCTGAAACCTATAGACAGCGAAGCAGGACCACATCTTCAACATAAAAATGGCATGATGCAGGTACAAACAGAGCAGCAAGTGGCAACCACATCAGTCAAGGACTTGCCCAGCCAGGTAGGAGACAATACAAACACTGCCACCATGAATGGGACTCGCATAAACCAAAGGCACATCGATGAACACATCCGACCTCCCCAAGGAGTGACACGAGAAGTGATTGGTGCAGGTGATAATAATGATGCCCGGTTGGCACGCACTCTCGTAGATCGAGTAGGGGACCATCGCCGAATGGAAATCCTATATAACAGAGGTGGAACAATCGCCGATGTACACCACCTAATAGACGAATATAAAGAGAAAGCAAGGAAAGTACCCCAAGTGTATATATTGCATGTGGGTGTAAATGATATCTTGCACGGCGAACAGCCTGCGGCGATTGTAGAGCAACTGAGGCTGAAATGGACAGATCACAAAGACGCATTGGCCATATGCTCAATACCAGAGATTGAGGGCAGAGGCAAAGGAATTCAAACAGCAACCATGCTGCTGAATGCCCAACTAAAGAAGCTCTTTAAGGACCTCAAGGCGCGATTTATAGACCTGAGCCGAGATCTCAAAGCTGAGGATGCAATGGAGAGAGGCAGGCTACACTATAAGGAAGATGGGGTGCGAAACGTGGTCAACAGGCTAGGAGCCGTGACCAGCCTTTTTTTAGACATACAATGGCGAAGAGATTCACCAACCTCGAAGATCGGTCAGCAGAGGAGTCCAGTGGTAGAGCACAGGAACGAACCAGTGCAGGGACGGATACAACAACACTGTATGGCAAAACTCAAGCTTATCGCCCAGCTGAAGAGCACCGCATGACGCGTCAGGCAATGGGGTGCCTGCATGCACAACACACGGACGACCCCGTAACACATGGCACGCCGGCAAGACCGAAGTGCTGGCTGAAAGTCTTGCGATCACTATCCAGTCGAAGAGCAACGCACAGACTACCTGAGAAGTTTTCCGTTATAGGCCCAGTTCGCGAATTGGAGAGACGGACACCGCGACCTTAAGACATAGTACATTGCTTAGACTCGAACATGCAACTTCCACCGTCGCAAAACAGTCATGTAGCACTTGGGCGGGCTCCAGAAAGGGGCCCTCTACAACCTCAGGGGCAAACACTTTCAAAGGGGGGCTCCCAGGGTACTCCCCCCAATCCTGGACAACCCCAACATCAACACGTCAGTAAAAGTTCGTCCCTTGGTTGTTCAGATGATGACTGCTTAGCGTTGTCTTGCGGGGCCAATCGTTTGATGAGCCTTGTTCGGTGGGTGATCAGAAGATTGCGACAGATGCGGGAGGACTTCGTCTAAACCGTTTATTTGGACGTTACGAGCTATAGTACACAGTATAGGCAAAGCAAGGGGAAATGCCCGTCCTCCGAATTAGTCCGAGTCCAAGCCAGAATGGACTCTCTCTCCCTATGTCCCGGGCTTTTGAGGGCCTTGACCCCCTAACTCTCGCGCGGAAATTAACCAATCATTTCAAAGTTTTGCTGGAGCCACGTGACATCCAGGCACGTAGCCAGGGGGGCGGGCCCATGGGCCGCCCCCTGGCTACGTGCCTGATATATATACGCTATTGTTACTCTTTTGTCTTATTTTATAGTTTCATGCGTCATATTAAAACTATGAATTATCGCTACTTGAGCTTACACATGGCTTTCCCGGGATGTAAAACAGACCCCCTAACGAACGACGGAGCTTTATGTGTGCAATTCAAACGGCCACTTTTCTTCGGCAGGGAGTTACTATTGAAACCCGCACATTCATTCTGTTAATAAATAATACATTCACGCAATGTAGTGCTAAGAATACATCAGGATACACCAGTGTATTAGCACGCGCATGATCGAGAAGAAACGCTTCTCCGTACTTCTTGAAGAGTCGAGTTTACTCTTACCCCGAGTGTAAAAGATACGTAGGCCAACGTGACCTTTCCCAGTCAGTCTCGCCCTGGCTGACACCTGAACATTTTATAGACGCCGCGACGCTCACTGGCGCTGTTGCGATGCGCATTCTCTGTTTTATTATTATTTTTTTTTTGTCTGGCACAAATTTGCCGAATAAACCTTTCTTTCCAGCTTACGCTCGTCGAACCTTTTCTATCCGGACAGTATTCTAACTGACGCAAAAAAGAAGTCAATTTATTTCACTGAGCATCGTAATGAATGCGAGTTATGCCTGATTCATATGGTGAGACTTTACTTGCTATTTCGAAGTTCCAACGTCGTTTGCGCAGTAGAAAAACGTAGTGAGGTTCTATGGCGCTCAGTGTCGCAACTGAAAAATCGCAAGCAAAATCCCACCGTGTAAATCTGCCCACACACGCATACAAGATGCATGTTCACGAGCCTGTTCTTTGCAAGCGACAGCATTACACTTCCTTTCACAGAGAGTGAGCAACAATGACGAGGACTTACTACCGTAAGAAACAAATTCCGCGGCCATAAAACAGGGCGAGATATAAGGCGTGGTCTAGTGCCACTAAATAAGCTAATAAGCGCAGCTCATTTAGTGGCTCTAGCGTGGTCAGCTGTAGCACGAGTGTCTTCAGCATAAATTCAATGAAGGCGATGGAACTTTCCTTCGTCCTCTTCTTTATTTATTCTCTCGTTGAGAGCGCGCCGAAGCTTGCGGTAGAGGTCTTGTAGGCAATATATTGTCTGGTTGCACAGAGTAGTGATTACCAACAGTAATTTTAATACGAAAGGTACCAGAGTAGACAACCTTGAAGGAGTCATGAAACAATATTGGGTACAATCCACCATTATCAAGCTGCATCGTTCTAGAGTTTATGGCACACAAAAGGCCTGTTCACACATGAAGCGGAACGCTACAAGCATAGCGATCCCTACCCCTGCCTGTTTCAATCTGGATAAGCATCATACCGGCGTGCGGTCGTGTATCACTACTGCGTGATGCAAGTTAAAGACCCCAGGCTAGCGGCTGTACTGCACTGGCTAAATTTCTCATCTACAGCTGGGAGACTCGTCGCCCGTTGAGGCAGACCAAGTTCCAGGCTGTATGAACATACACACATCCCATTTTTTTTCTTTACAAGCATAGCCCTGACCTCGCGCTATGCGCGTGCTGTCGGGAGCATTCCCCAGCTTCGTATCTCACCATAAAAACTGTTGCTCAAGCAGACGATAAGTAGCTGAGTACACGTAAGATGGGAACGAGTGGCCCTGCACAGACTGCAAACTCGCACTACGCTAACTCCCTTTTGGCTTGCCAAATTCCACAGGCCAACAGACCAGGAAGACACGGTACCGGACCCACTGCGGTGTCCCCGCGACTTGTGACCACCTTGTATGGTTCTGTCCAGAGACGTCAAACGAACGGGCGGCGGCGATCATCAACCGGCCACCTTCCCTTCGACCGAAGGCCCTATGGGAATGGACCGACCCGAGGTCTTTATAACTCGCAGATAGAAAAGCCGTATTTTCATCCATCATCTCCTATCTCCGGTCCTCCGGGATCGGACGGTACATCTGATCCATCGTCATCGCTAGCTCCTTTTTCCCCTTCCCCCACGCCATATGAGGCCCACAAGCCAGAGGCATGGTCTTTCAAATAAACGTTTCAATCAATCAGCGCTACATCGGCGAATCGCTGCTTGTGAGAACCGGCCTAAATGTGCACGCGTTCCAAAACCTCACGAGCGACCATGACAGGCTTTGAAGCGAGAGAAACGTGCCGGCGTTCGAGGTGTGCAAGCGCGTTCAAACCCAAAACCTCGTGAACCTCGCTGACCAGCGATTTCTAAAAATAGAGTGATAGTGGTCTCAAAATAAATAGCACAAAGGACAAACAAGTACACGAAGAAAACAGGACTTGCTAGTCCCATTTTTTTTTAGAACCCCACAAGATTTTAGTGGAGTGATATATTCCGTTCACCCCTCAGCTGATACCGCAGCCAAAGGTACAAGCGCTTGCCATCTCGCGCTTCTGGCTTTCAATCAATCAATAAATCAACCAATACTTCATTTTCTTTCACAAGAGAAATGGCAGCTGGGACACAAAGGTGCAACAAGTGCAGCTTGACGAGGCCCCAGCTCCAAGATGGCAGCTTGCATTCGACAACAGTCAAACATGCACTAATGCACAACAGTACAGGCAAACTAGATATATACACAGAGGCGTACTTTTAGCTCAAAGTACAAAACAAAAAATAACAAAATAAGATAAGACATTATTGTTATACTTAGCACACCAGTTAACAAGTGATCGTTCTGCGGAAGAACACTCTAAAGCTGCGACCTCGAGCACTCGTGCTTGTGGCATTGGCTGCAGCCTCAGCTTTAAGGTGAACGGAGTATAGGGGAACACCTTTTCCACAAGGGCGCAGCAATATTGAATGTTGTCACTTCTAGTATACGGTAAAGCATTGGATTGATCTTTTCACGACGCTGGAAGATGTTCACGAAAATTGCGTAATTGTCACACATTCTTGTTTTGCCTCACCTATATTTTCTCGCATATTCCAGGCTGAAATGTTTTATTCTTTCTTCCCGCATTCCAGATGCGGAACCTACGTGACTGATAAAGACAGGAAACAGAGAAAAGTCTATAGGTGACCCCTCCACCAACGTTCGTGGAGCAAGCTTGCTCCAGTAACGTTGCCCTCCACAGGGTCCGAGCAGCGGTGCGCTGACACTCTTGGCCACCATTCCAGGACAACAATAACGACAAAAACAACCGAGAGGTGGTGCTGTTTCGGCTGTTTACATATAGCCCCTCTATCCTGGGAAAAGTGGCGCCACTCATTGCTGTAGAAATCCTCGAGGCACGTGCCGCGCGCCACTTCTGTGCAATTCATGGCGTCTGAAGTCTAGCTCAGTGCTGCGCTGTGCCGCCATGATCTTCCGAAGGGCTGCACGTTGCGTCTACAGGCTCCTGACAACGTACAGACACCACGTACAGACAACGTACAGGCCCTTCCACAAGCCCAATTGCTGGCGGAAGCACTCGGATTCCAATCACATGCGACGGGGTCAGTGCTGAACGCGTGTCTAGACAGAGATGCTGCTGCTATCCCTCAAAGTGAGGTTGAAACGCGCGCCGCAGCGTCCACGAAGCCGTTTGGACGGAGCTTTGAAGTAACCGGAGGAAGGAAAAGGAGACTGGAGGACTAGGGGGCCATGTTGCACGTTTTGGACTGCCAGGAGACTAGGGAGAAGGAAGTGACGTCAACACCGCTCTTTGGATGTTGATTGGTGGAGTCGCTGATGTCGCGTTGCGTGGTGCTGCTAAAGGGTTATAGACGCTTTCAGCGCGCGCCAGATTGAGCCGCCATAGCCGACCTTCTCTTGTTTTACCGAGATGCCGAGCCACTGAAGCGGACTTTGACAAGCCTCCACAACGGCCTTGGCTGGGGAGAAGGACACTGTAGCACCTAAAGTGGCAGTAACCTGTCCTGCTGTCGCAATGATGAAGTGAAGCGAACGGAATAAGAGGAAACAAAAACTGAAGGTCGGTTATGGCGGCGCCCATGCACAGCTGCCTGAAAGCGTCTATTCACACGAGGGAGAAATCTACGTCACTTCCTTCTCCCTAGTCTCCTGGGAGTCCAAAACTAAAGCCCCTCGATGTGTTTGCGCTCGTCTTGCTTTTATCAAGGGGCTTTATCCAAAACGGGCAACATAGCCCCCCTGGTGGCGAACGGCAAAAGCAAAGTGAACGCGAAGGACGAGGAGAAAGTGAAAGAAACAAGTGCTTTCTTCGTTTGATATTTTTTTAAGCTAGGTACGAACATGGTTCGGTACCGCCAGACTCAAAGGGAACAGCTGCAAGATCATCATCATCATCATCAAGAGGAGAAGCTAATCCAGTCACGCGGATCACTCAGGAACGCAGCTGCAGCGGTGACAGTGATGAACGTTCTTTGCGGGGCCCTACGGTCTGAGTTCGACAGACATTTTTGCGTTTGGTTGTTGCGTTGCCTTACTCCCACCCCGGGTTCTAGGCTGGCTGAAGTCATTAATGCAGAGCTTGAGAACGCTCATCATAGCCTCGATGATAATTGCCATGGCGTCTGTCATCGACTGTGGTAAGTAATCGTTCAGGTTCAAATTCGACATTTACTAATTTTTGTTCTTTCGGAGAAAAAAAAAAGGCAACACAGCCTTTACCCTTATTATTTATCGGAACGCGTTCAAATCGGGACATTTACGAAACCCATCTGTTATACATGTCTTTCATGTGACGTCAGCATAGCATTCTGGTGGTCCTTTCCACTTGCTCTTCTTCCGAAGATACGCGCTCAGACGAAAGGCCCCCACAATGGCAACTCATGCAAAAAAAAAAAAACATTTGTTTTATTTTGGGTTTATGACCAGGATATTATTGTCACTCGCCATTTCTTTGCCTTTTATTTCCGGCAGTCAGAAATGCAAAGAAAGAAAAACCATATAGGATCTTCTTGCAGGTCTCTTCTTTTTTCAGCTAGGAAGTTTAGCGTTGCCTCATCATTATTAAAGACTTGAGCGTGTTGGTGATCTGCATTGACTTAAAACGAAAGAAACACATAAGTGTCGTCTGTTTCGTCCTCTTGTGTGTTTCTTTCGTTTTAAGTCAACCTCATAATTTCTCAGGCTTTCTTGAACTGGAATCACAATCTTCATCACAGAGGACGCACACGGGAATCTTTGCATAAATATCGTGCCCTTACGGAGTCAATATACCTTTTGCTACATTAACCAAGCACCAAGAACATGCTACGAGTGTAGTTACACGCGCGTGATGTGTTGACCTCTGCAGCCGGAAGTCTTTTAAACCAGAAATCTAAAACAAATGGCAATTTGCATGTGAGCTTGTCCACGACCTATTTTGGCTATGGTTAATTGACCAACTTCACCAGCCAGTATGTGTACGCCACCGCTGCCTTAACCACTCGGCCACGACTGCGGGATGAGTAGGGTGCTCTGAGATGTGGTAGTAACTCAAGAGCTCGGAATGTCATGGATGAAACGTTTCATGTCTCTGCTCAACGTCTATACAAGAAAGGGCGCTGCGGTCAAATGCGTATATATTCGCGTTAAACTTTGCATGCATTGGCTCAACATTTATAGACGAGGTGCATCTCTTACGACTACAAGCAACCAACGACCTCGAGGGGAACGTGCATAGACCTAGTCTTTGCGAACTTCAGGATGGATCCGCTAGAAGAATCACTGGCTCTGCATTTCACCGACCATAAACCTGTAATACTGAAGTCGAAAAGCAACCCGGAACTCAGCACTACCTATGAGCAATAAAAAAAACTCAGCACCATCAGCACTATCTATGAACAAAATCAGTATCATCAGCACCACCAGAGCTTTGCCCCAATCAACATCATTCACCACGTGGAGATGCGGACATTTTTTTGCACGTGCCACGACCTCGCTGGAGCTCTGCGTGTGCCGAGCACGAGACGTCTCCAGTACTGCCGCCTGCCTCCCGTGAACTAAAGTTATGGCGGCTCCACGTATGCGCCGAACGCTTAGCGAGCTCCGTCTATTCGGGTGGTCTGCCACCGGCGAGTCCTTGCCAAAAACGCGCCAGGGACGTACCACATGACCCTTTCCACCCGAACACACAGCGCCGGCAACTGGCGTTTTTGTTTGCGCTGGGTCGCGCGTGAGCTTTGTTAACGCCTTCCTTAATTCATCTACGGTACAATGAGTACGCTGTATGCTTGAACAGCATAAAATCTGATTCTCTGAAATGTGTCTAAACACAAATGGTTTCAGAATAGTTTTCGAAATGTTAAGATTATCACAGTCCGAACAGCTTACAGGATCTTAAATTGTAAAATTAATAGGAGGACAGGTTACTGCACGGACACGCGTCAAATTTCAATATATTTTTCTTGGATTTTTTAGGAACTGTTGCCATCCATCTTACAAATCCCAAGGAAGCTTGCTAGCGTAGTTTTTCATATTTTGCTGCTATTACATTTTTCGAACAGTCACTCTTGTCACTGCGCCTCCCCCCCCCCCCCCCCAATTCCCCCTTAAATTGTAATGCGTGTTGAAGTGTGGAGCTGCATCACCACCCAGAGACTATTTTTTTTACAGTGGTGTAATGAAGTAATATTACACCGCTGTAAAAAAATGAAAGACGTTTACAATTCCCTGTAATTCCGAATTGGAGCACAGCTCTTGAGGAGGAGGAGAGGAGGGTACGGAGAGCAGTGTATGCTCGTTTTCCTCCTTCATAACCTCTCCTCCTTCCCCTCACCTCCCCCTCCTCCTCCCTTTCCCTCCCCTCCACCTTCTGCCCTTCTCCTCCTTTCCCTCCTCCCTCATGACGTCACTCGTGACTTTCGTCGATTCCTTCACGAGTGACCTTCATGACGTCAAGAGTGGCGTCATGAAGGTCGCTCGTGCAGGTCACTGTGAAGGTCGTGACCTTCATCCTGACCTTCACGAGTGACCTTTGTGATCCCTACTGAAAAAAACCATTTGAAATTCAAACGGGTGGCAAACTGGTCGCCCGTTTGAATCAAACTTGTCGATCCGTTTGGACCAAACGTGATTATGGGATACGGGTACCCGTTTGGAAACGGTACCCGTTTGATACAGGTGCCCGTTTGATACGGGTCCCGTATGGTACGAGTACCCGTTCGACATGGCACGTGACCACACGTTTGAACGTGCCATTCGAATTGGCAAATTATGCGCTAGCCCTAAATGGGTATCGTCTGGGAGGTTGGTTATTTTAAACATATTTAAGACGTCCCGAAACTCATAAACGTATTTATAACATGGAGAAAGAACGTAGAACAAATGCACTCGCGTAGGTGCTTGTAGGTGGACAGGAAAACCGACACAAAAGATTGTTTTCAATTCTCCTCGAAGTTTATTACCTCTTCTGTAGACAAGTACAAGCGTGCAAGCGATCTGTGAACACTATACAGGTAGACTTTCGGGGAAATTATTCTCCTGGCTGCCGCGCGAATAGGCGCTGCATAATTCTATAGATAATCTAGAAGAGTACGCGTAGAAGAACGGTCAATCGTTGCCAACACGTAGGTTGCAGTGCACTTACCATAACAATAGCGGACTTGAAAGATGTAATCCGTGATATTTGTCGACACGGTCAAAGCAGGACAACCACACAAACACAAACTAGAGGGAACGGCTCCTTGGAAGTTTCAACACGATGCGGCGCACAACCTGTCATTTGCCCGCGAGAATTTGCGACTTCTTTGAAGAATCGCTCGTTGCCGACATACACGTGGGTCTTTTCGAACACTGATAGCTTTGGTGCACATCCAATACGTTGTCGAGAGACATCCCAATAAGACCGCAGGGTTAGGCGACAGATTGAAGCAGGTAGGACGAGCGAACTTCGAGCAGCAACTGACAACAAGCAGACAAAAAAAAAAAAAAAAAAAGCGGCTGCAAGGCGCGCCCTTCCGGATCTCGATGCTTATCAGCGTGCAGCTCGCGCGCTGCTGTGGGTCACGTGACAGGTGTGACAAGAAAGGAGGGAGGGGGCGAGGTCAAGGCGCTGGGACCACCGGGACAGCCCCCCAGGCATTCCAGGGAGATGCGTTTTTGTAGTCCCGAAGAACAAACGCGCGCGCGCGCGCGCGCTCGAACTTTGGAAATGGCGGCGGGGCGGCCAGAGGCTCGGCTTGCGCCCGAGCGAAGAAAGTACTCAGCGCAAGCTCGTAGTTTGAGTGCTGCAACGGCGGGCGTGCTCTCGCAATGCTCTATGTTCTTGCAGCCGCGTGTACGCGTGCTACCTTCGCTGCGTCTTGAATTAAAGTGAAACGGAGTCTAGACGTACGTTCTTTCACGCGGTCGCGTCTTCTGCGAGAGAGATTCGAGCTGAATAAGTAAATTGAGGCAACAGAGATGGACAAAGTATTAAAGGTCGGTCAAAAATATCGGCTCACGGACGTCGTGCGTTTACGTAAAACAAAAAAAAAAAAAGGTGTTAGTTTTAGTTGCAGTATAATCGAAAATCAGCGCACTTGAAATATAAATATAACTACTTGCATTACGCGGACGATCTGAAATCGATGAACCGGCGCTCCCAGCCTTCCGGAAAACATTGGCTGCCACGGCTGAAACGCTAGGCGTGCCCACGCCGCCGATCTGTAAGTTCAATATCAAACGGGCTCCGGAGAGCCGTTTGATTAAACCGGTGCAGTTTGCAACATGGTCGCCGGTTTGAGCAAACGTGCGACAACTTTGCCCAAACGAGTCGCCCATTTGCCCAGACGAGCGACCCGTTTGCCAAATAGGTGACCGTTATGGCTCATACGGGGGCCCCTTTGAGCCATACGGGCGACCCCTTTGACAAACTGGTGACCAGTATGGTTAAACGGTTACCGGTAGGGACCCGTTTATTTTCATATGGGCGCCAAATGGTTTTTTTCAGTAGGGATGTCACAGGTGACGTCATTATGGGAAACGTCTCATAATGCAACGCGCGGTTACGCCGACGGCAACGGCGTCGCCGCTCAAGCCGGAAACAAGTGCCAAAGAGATGCGCTCTAAAAAGGGAATGAAGGGATAGTGATTTATTAGCTTGTGTCCCAGAGGAAACGTACCTTGCGCAAGCAGGACAAATTCTTCAAAACATTTTTGCTTCCTTTTGAGCATCTATCTTTATCTTCGTTGTTTTTCTATCTTGTCTCGGAGCACGAATTGGAGTGCCTGTCTCGACGGCTTCGTTTGCGACTTGAACCCGCTATTTGCCGCTGTCGACGAGCATTGTTTCTTTTTGGTTTCCTTTCCCGATTCGGATGTGACGACACCGGATACAATGACAGACAAGGTGCCCGACCTCTTAGAGCTTGGGTAAAAATAGTGCCGAAAAATTGCCGGCTCGTGCCTGAAAAGCGTCACCTGAACAGATTGCACTCGCAAGCCTTTGACCACACAAACGCCCCTTGCCGAAGACATGGCAAAATATCTTGACGGGAAATGACCACCTGAACTTGCCATTATTTAAATCAAATTATGCAGATACGGCGAGCGAGCGCAGCGCGTGTACCTAGGTTGCCAGCATTTTCTTTGGTGCTCGAGTAAGTTGGCACAATGTTTAGATGTGAACTACCATTCTTTGAACCACGACCTATTCGTGTTTTGAACTTAATTAAATCAATCCAAATGCTTGCCTGTACCGGAGAGCCACACAAGGAATGCAATTAAGACGATGCCGTCTCACCCTTGCTATGGGCCCTGCTTTTCTAGGGAAGTTTCTGAACCGATTCGTTCTCCACTACGAGCCCCTGTCGTATGAGCCGATCAGCGCGAATCACACTCAGGCCAGGCGGAAGCGCTCCCTGGAACAAGGGCACGAACGCGTGCTACTCACCTTCCACGCTCACAGCAGGTGAGGTGTCCGCGGTGGGCGAGGGAGTGACAATGGGAGTTTTACCATTTCCGGGGTTCGCTGAACGCTACGCTCTAAAACAGGTATGTGAGTTCTAGGTCCTGTAGGAACACAAGATATGGATTCAGGGCGAAAAATACCAGGATCCCAGCGAAGGACAAAGCTCGGAATACGATTAGACAAATAGAAATTTTTGTGGGCAGAGACAAATGCATGAGCATGATGTTCACTCTCGAATTGTACCTGGGCACATATCTTTTTTTTTTTCTAGTCTGATTGTAATATAAGCTTCGTCATTCGCTGGAATCCTCGCATACATATTTTGCCCTGATTGTCTGCCTCCGTGATCTTCAGGAAAGTGAACTCACACACTTATATTTGTGTTCATACCCGAATGCGTTACTGCTAAGCGTGCGTTGGCGGCGAACTCCTGCAACCTGTGTTTCTCACTGTCAAGATTATGGTTATTTGCAGATGATTAGCGCGACCTCGTTCTTTTGAGCACGGATGAATGATAGATATTAACGATTGTACCCTCCATAACGGGCGGTATGCAGTTACCCTGGAAACTAACAGAAATAACCTGATCTCCCCCCCTTACACATACACATACAACTGCATTTCTGTAACTATCACCAGGATGGATGGATGCTAACCGCTGTACTCTTTCTAACGGGCGGTAGCTTGCGCCACCTAGCCTAGAAATTAAGAACAAAAATCATGATTTCTTTCCAAACAAAACTTGAAAGTATAAAACAGAGAGGACGAGGACAGGAACAGGACATCTTTCATTTAGCAACAACATAGAATGGCACAACGATAAAACCGCCCCCCAAGGGTCTCAACGTGCTCAAAGAGGGACAGGAGATACTAGTTATAAAGGAAGGGGAATACACTAAAAGAAAAGTTTTGAGTTATAAAGGAAAGTTCCTTTCCTTTATAACTAGTATCTCCTTTCCCTCTTTGAGCACGTTGAGACCCTTGGGGGGCGGTTTTATCGTTGTGCCATTCTATGTTGTTGCTAAATGAAAGATGTCCTGTTCCTGTCCTCGTCCTCTCTGTTTTATACTTTCAAGTTTTGTATCTATTAACCAACACGCTTGTTTTCAATTGTAAATGATTTTTTTCCTTCGCCGATGTGCATACGCGCTGCAATTTAGTTACTATCGCGAGAATGACCTTAAAAGCACCGGGCAAAAAAAACAAAAACAAAAAAAACATCAACTTTCGCTTCTTCCCCCCCACCCCCCGGCGAGGGAGTCGCCAATTTTCATTTGGTCAAACCTAGTCGGCGTTACCACACCACCGGGCTGGAGACTAATTAAACCGGAGCCACGAGGGAGGGAGTCCCGATTTTCCTCTGTCCCACCTGTCCCGTGCTGTGTCCATTAGTTGTACGCCAATCCAGTCTCCCTAGATAATTTTCACCAGTCTTCCAATCTGCTGTTTGTTATTAAAATGAACTTATCATCTATTCTTCCATTCTCGTCTGCAAACCCCAGCGCTTCGGCTAAATCCGTCACCCCCTCCGGGAGGGCGGGAGCAAGCCCTGTGCACCTCAACACCACATTTCCTATTGTCTCGTCTTCCCCTTGGCATACGGAACAACGCGTATTCATTTACTCTTACTTTGTCTTATATGTCCTAGTCCTCAATACTCCCGTTCTAGCCTCGAATAACAACGAGCTCCTCCGTGAATTATCATTCCAATATTTCTTTCTTATTTCCCGTTTTCGTCCCCTATACACAGTTAAAGCTGATTTTCCCTGCCTTCTTTCCTCCAAAATCTTTCTCTCGGCTTCTTTTACTCCCTTTTTCACATAGGTAGGCTGCTCTGCACCAGCACTTGACTGTTGGTATTTGAATTTCAGTTTTCGGGTTCGGTTTGTCCATTTCGTGTTCAGACTTTTCATCTATAGATGCTTATATAGCTTTCTCGCCCATCGTGTTTCTTCAATTGTGTCTAGCCTGTGTTGAAATTTCAATGCACTGATCGCCTCTCAAGCCTCGAACGATGCCACACCATGCCTCCCATGCGCTCCTTTGGTGTATTCCCATGTGCCCCCTGTGCCAGTCTACCCATGCTCCTCTGCCGGGTCTCTAAGCTGGACTGCACATCAAAATTTCTTGCACAATACCGCGCTGCCAAAAGACAACCCCGGCACCGGCCATGACTCCTTTCCATATTCCCCTAACAACTTCATATCTATTTTAATTCCATAGCGACCTACGCTTCATAATTGCTGCATTCTTTTTTTCCTTCTTTAGCGTAATTTTTTCCTGTTGTTGTAGGTATTGTTTTCCCTCATTTAGCTATACACCCAAATATTTAAACTTCTTTACGTGTTCTATTAAAACGCCTTGAATTTTCAGCGGGTCCCTCTTCTCATAGTTATAAACTGTTATCCCTGATTTTTCGCTACTGACTTTCAGGCACAGAGAGTCTCCTTCCTTTCCGCAGACCTTAATCAGCTCCTGTAACATATCCCGTTTGTCTGCTAACATTACAATGTCGTTTGCGTAGAACATCTCAATGTCGTTTGCGTAGAACATCTCTGGTATAACTTGGTTTAATTTTTCCCCTTTCTCCATACATGACACGTCAAAACCTAATTGCACTCTTCTAATTTCTTTTCCATTCTACTCAAGTATATCATAAAAAGTAGAGGTGATAGGGGACAACCTTGCCTGAGTGTTCTTTTTATTTCTGCTGGTTCTGTTATTTCTGCTTCCCACGAAATAACAACCTTATTATTTATGTATACCTGTTTCAAAAGCCCAAACAAATATGCATCTAAATCATACTTTCTCAGCTGTACCCAGAGTTTTTCTGATTCACATGGTCGTACGCCCCTTTAATGTCTAAAAATCGCTATCCATAACGGGCTTTTTACTCATTCATGCCACCTCTATACATTGATTTATGATAAAAAAGTTATCATCTAATTTTCTATCTCTTTGAAACCC
Organism: Ixodes scapularis; assembly: GCF_016920785.2. Lineage (NCBI taxonomy): Eukaryota > Metazoa > Arthropoda > Arachnida > Ixodida > Ixodidae > Ixodes > Ixodes scapularis. The sequence goes on along the minus strand of NW_024609835.1, from coordinate 53,325,736 downwards.
GTTCTTTAGCTCACCTAAAATGTTTTCTGCCCATTCTTCGTTTTACTCATCGCAACTCTGAACAGGACTGAACTTAGTCTTATTGGGCGGTATGATGTTATACTATATTATAGTTCCCTTACCTTCATATAGACCATTTCGTTTTGGTTTCCAATGATTGGGCATCTCCCCCCACATTATTAGTTGATCAGTTACCTGTCTTAAACTTAATTTCCTTTTTGTTCCTAGTGTCTTAACTAGTCTCAATCCTTAACATCTGGGTCTGTCGCCGTTCCAGCAAGTACTTTAATTTCCGCTCTGTCCCACTCCCCCGTGATCGTCCCAGTTGCCTTCTTGTCTTGTGCCGTGTTGCTGTTTTTGTTATGTTCTATCTCGTGTCGTGGCCAAGATAAGGTTGATTGAACTGAGTGAGTAGGTTTGGGAGTTCTGCAAATGTTGTTTCAATTGTTTGTCTAGTAAATTCCCTTGCCTCCTCGCCTTATACATTTATCCCCTCGTGTGTGGTCAATGAACAATGAAACCCTTCTGTTCTTCTTCCCTGTGCATTGATGTGTTCCGAAAACCTTTTTGCTGCATTCTACCATTTGTTTACCCCCATCATCCACTGCACTCCCGCTCTACCAATTTTGGCCTGGGTTAGAGCAGATGCCTCTCTTTTTTCTTTCCTGGATTGCATTTCATTCCGATACTCAGCGGGTGTGTGATCCCGTTTCTTCGCCCATCTGTGTTCCCTTGAAGCCTCTTGTCGCCCTGCTATGGCCGCCTTAACTTCACCGTCACACCAGCTTTTTGGTGTGTGTTTCTTTCTTTCTCTTTGTCTAATTTTGCTAACTTTCTTTTAAAAGTGTTTACTAAATCGTCACACGTCCCTTCTCTCTCCAGCTGTCTGGATACTATGGTCTTAATTCGTTCTGATACTTCTTGTAGTTGGCCATCGTTTAGGGCCTCTGGTTCTGCTGTACCAAAGTTTATTTTAAGTCGCTTATGAACACTTCCTTAGCTTTTTGTGCTTTCCTCGTCTATTTCCATGCGTTCTAATTTGTTATACAATTTATTAGACATTTAACAGTAATCAATTGTTCAGTGCGAATTGCTTCTTTCCCACGTTATTCTACCGTCGCATTTCACTTGGGTGTTAACAAGCACTAGCTAAAGAGCACCGCAGAATTCTTTTAGCATCCTCCCATGTATATCGGTGGAAGGCTTCTAATTGTGCACTCAGGTCTCCTAAGATAATTATTCACCGATTAGTGCCAATTTCTTCAACATCTTTTGAAGTACACGTGAAGTTCTGTGCCTTTTCCTTTATTGTATCAGTTCCTATTTTCAGATATACAAATCCTATGAGCGTGTCTAAACGTCTAATATTACCTTTTAACCCCATATGCTCTCTGCAGCTTTCCCTTACACTTTCCCAGTCCTGTCCTTTCACTAGCACTCCCAATCCGCCTCCTTTCCGTTCACCTTCCCACCGATTGCATTCCACCCAAAAATAACTTGCCAAGTAGGGTGGTTCTTCCATATCTCTAAATTGCGTCGCTTCCAATCCATACACTACAAAATCTTCATCATTTAATTGTTTCGCAATCTCTTCCCACTTAATTCTATTTCCAACCCCTGCATGTTTATAAATCCCAAATTTAGCTGCTGCTTTTTTCTTCTGCGAAGCTTCCTCCCACCTTTCCTATTTGCGTTTGAACCCTCCGCCACTGGCGGGCTCTGCCGGCTCCTAAAATAGTCTTTGCTATCACTCTAAAAAAGCCGGTGCATCTAATTTCCTGCACAACACTCGAAGAGACAATCACCACAACTTACGGAGGCAGCTCAGCGAATGACAATGCCGAAACATTTGTTTAGACCGAAAAACGCAATCTGAGTTGTGACATTAAGCAATGCAAGCGTGACGTTTGGCCTTCCTTAATGTCACAACTAAGACTGCGCTTTTTGGTCTAAACATATGTTTTGGCATTGTCATTCGCTGAGCTGCCTCCGTAAGTTGCATTGATTGGCTCTCCGGGTGTTGTGCGGGAAAGCAGACGCACGGCCTTTTATTAGAGTGTACAGCCCATCCTCTGGCCGACCCGCATCCCAGTCAGTTCCCCATAGTTGATGCCGTCTCGGCTGAAAGGGGCGGTCGAACCCTCCTGGTATACCTCCCTGTTCACATTCATGACTTCATATTCGTTCTTACAGCTCAGTCTCTTGATGGTCCTGTTAGCCTCCTGGAGTGCTCTCTCTGTACTTACTCTTCGACTCCTGATCTCTGGGACGGTGCACATTACAACATGCACCATCCCAGAGGCTATGACCCTGAACCGCTTCACACCCCATGCCTACACCCTAAAGCCATGCCACACCATGGCTACACCCTAAAATACCTGGAGCGACTACTATCTCTCGCAAATCAATTTTGGGAGCGCCAATCGCTACAATCTACAGATGGAGCTCGGCGAATGACAAGGCTTATCATGCTTGAGACCTATAGAAAAAAAAAAAATATATACCTGCGTGGTGGCACAAAGTATTTCACTTTACCGCGTGCATGCTCATTTCCGCACTGTTTTTGTTTAGGTGTTTGTCAGTCTCGTCATCTGCCCCGTAAATTGCAGCCATTGGATCTTCCAAGTTCTTTGCAGGAGAGGAATCGCTCAAGATTTGTTTTAGGATGTAAGATGGAATTTCACCCACTGAAAGTCGAATCCAATAGACTGTCAAGACAAGCACCTAATTTATTAACAGTTTAAAGTTTTTTTGTTTGTTTTTGTTTTAGAGTTGACGCGTCGGTTATTTAATTTTCGTAAGCTGAACCTCAACGATAAGATAATATGTCATCCAACCAAAGTGGAAACGGTTGCAGATTAATTTGTAAACTGCATCTATAGGGAGAGGGGGGGGGGGGGGGGGGGGGGTAAATAGTTTTTCGGAACGCAAACTGCACTCTTACAATCCCCATCTTGCTCCGCGTGTAAATCTCGTCTCCATAGATCTCGCCACTGCATCGTATTTTTTTGACGCAGATATGCAAATCGGTCGGTAAATCAACTGTCAGTTGAGGTGTGGTCGGTGGAAGGGCTAGTGGCTGGGTTGGTTGAATTATTAGATTAATTAATCATGCAGCAGGTAAGTAGAAAATCACAGAACGCGAAACAAAAACGCGATAACAAAACCAGTTCCATTTAATATCAAATAAGACAGAGCTGCCAAATACTAAATACAATCTGTATTGTAGTTAACGATTCAGGAAACATTTAAATACATCTGTAGCAAACTTTGTTTTTCGCCTTACAATAAATGGTACATTTTCTATGGAAAGCGTATTTTTTTAAAACAACAACAACAACAACAACAACAGATATTTACTTTTTAACAAAGTAAGGTTTTTATTTGAAAATGGTGACGAGTGAGTCTGTTCAAAAGGTGCTTCGTTTCTACGTCACCTAATTTTTGCTAGAACAAAACTATAGACCATTGCAACCAAGGCCATTCTGTATTCATTTATTTGTCCGAATTTAATTGAATGGCTGTCATAAAATCTACAAGCGGGGAAGAAAGTTCACATTCAGGGCCCTAACCTAAGCGGTAAATATTTGGCGCTCATCAATATTATACTCTGTCTGAGCAAAATAAAAATAAAAATATGAACAAAAAAAAAACACTTGATCACAGTGAAAGCAAGATCGTTTAGACTGTGAATTCAAGGGAAAAAAAAAAGAGCTTCATAACTCAAGAATAATTAGAGCTACGGGATGGAGATTGGCATTTTCCTTAAATTTTCAGACGCTTTCGACTGAGCCTTATCAACGACCGATCGGCTTTCTCTGACGAACTTATCATAATCACCAGCGCTGGTCCGGTGAAGGCCAGTCTGGACCACCTGTATTCGGGCTATCTGATAGGTAAGTGTACCCGAGTCCAACGTCCCCCAGCTTCATTTAAAGGGGCGATGCAACGATTTTTGTATTTTGCACAAATACTGCTTAGAACGGATCGCTGACATTAATGACGTGTGAAATACCCACTCGTTTTTCACCGCACGCAATCGAAGTCGCAGAAAAAAAAAAATAAAGAAAAACGAGCCGAGTTCATCCCTTCAACTCGCAGCCAGAACAAGCGGCCACGTGATCTGGAGCCGATTATATGCCGCCAATGTTGATCATAGCCACGCGCTGGGGTTGGCAAAGCATAGGACACGCGCTGAGTTCCAAACATTGTTATGGCTCGGCTAATGTCGTCGTTGCAGCGATTAGACACAGGACACTACCCGAATGCTTCTCGAGCTGTTGATTATCACGAGCACAAATCGAGTGTCCACGCCATGCTCGGGTCCAATCTATGAACCGCATTCAAATATCGTCACTGGGCGGTACTGTTACGGTGTTACCGCCCAGCTACGTCTTTAGGTTTTGCAAAGGAGAGATTGAATGAAAACACTCGGTTTTGTCCTCGAAATTACAGCGCAACAAAGGAGTTTCTTGGTCAGTGGTGTTGCGTGCGAGTATCCTTGAGTCCCACTAGTGCCAGTAAGCTCGTGTAAAGTAAAAAAAAAAAGATTACAATTCAATATTGTTGCACCGCCCCTTTAATGTTTGATGTATGGCAGTGTGCCTCCAGAAGGAAACAAAAACGTGGATACCAATAGACAATCAGATATAACGTAGCAATAAGAAACGTAAATCCTCGTATTCCTGATAAATATGTCAAGGAGTGCGACACCAACCAAACCTATAAGAGCAAATTAACTTAACAGGTATAAAATAATGCGGGTGCAGTTGATCTGGTTAACAACATTTTCCTTAGAGGTCGAGGCCACCCCTTTTCACACAATGAAAAGTGAACCCATATTGGTCATCGCCTTTCTTGCGGCGCAAATGTTTCGGTACTAAAATAATTTTCGAATTTGTCTCCTATTCATTTGAGATGGTTTGACAATGTCAGTCAGAATTTTATGCCTCGCGCTAACCACCCCAATGAAAGCAAGTTTCATCCGCCTTCAGACTAAAGCTTTTTTTTTTTTTTTTTTTGCATATCGCGTTCTACTCTTGAAGGAGAAGCTTAAATGTTCTCAAAGTTTTCTTGTTCTTTTTTTGCCACCGTGAGACGGCGAGTACGCCACCTTTGTTCTAAGGACTTCTACGGATCAGTATATGCTTATATCGGCTCTCCACAAACACAGGGTTAACGTCGTCCTGTGCTGCTTGCCGCAGGGGTTCCAAAGAGTCGCGTGGTGGGTTCAATCCTGGACGGCGTGTTCCACGGCAGGATCGAGACTTCCAGCGAAGAGTTCTACGCCGAGCCTGCCAGCAGGTACCTCAAAGGCGACCACGGATTCCACTCGATCATTTACGCCGGCAGCGACGTCGTCTTGCAGCCCGGTTGTGGTCTTCACGGTGCCACCGAAGCGTCCATGAACGACCTTCGACGTCAGTACAGACGTCGGAACGGGACAATGGTAAACTACCGCACTTACTGATCATAATGAATGTCTGGTCGCGGGGATCCGACCATTATCTCAAAATTAGAGCAGCCTTTTCGATGTTGAGTAGAATCCGACCATTACCTCAAACTTAGAAACAACAGTAGTTAACTTCTCGTCTTTTTATAATGGTATCAGCATATTGCACTCAAAAATCCTGGGAACTACTAAAAGGACGGTAGCTTTTCTTCCTTTCTTCTTCTTCAGAATGATGCTACAGAGCCAGATTTAACAGGGAGGAAGGGGGAGGGGTCGATGCTTCCCCCCCCCCCCCCCTTTCCTCTAGCTTTTCAAGGACGGCTTTTATTTTTATAAAAAAGACATACACCAGCTTTTTTAGGAACAAGTGTCTCGTTTTGAGCGAAACGGCAGTTATTAGGTCAACAAGATATAACTGGGCAATGCTCCACCCGTGACGTCAAATCTTCCTGCAGACACCCCCCGCCCCATCCGGTGCCTGACCCATAAATACGTCCCTAAAGTGCTCTCGTCTTTCAAAAGCACGCACCTTATGTTCTACCCAGTTGCTACGGTCCAAGCGCTCCATTTTGGAGCCGGTCCCAAGCCAGAACTCCCCTGTCCTGGGACGAATGCCTGGAGTAGGCGTGGACTTCCATGCCCGCAGCCCCTGGATGACGGGAAGTCCTGGGAACGAGGAGAGACAGCAAAAGGTGAAGCGGGTTTGCAACCTGGAGATCAACATCGACCACACGCTCTACAACGCCGTCCTGCTGGATTCCCACCTGGACCCCGGCAAGACGCAGGAGAGTCTGATAGCCATGCTGACCAGTCACGTGACAGCCGCCTCGGACATGTTCAGGAACACCGACTTCCTTGGAATCGCCGACATCAGTTTCGAAATACAGAGGGTCTTAGTAAGCATGCATTCGATTGACTTCGTGGTTTCTGAAAAGCGGCTCACACATTATGTTAAAACATCGACCTGTTTTTTTTTCTTGATTTTTGGGAAATACAGTACAGGAGCGGGGTGTGGTCTCCCACCTTTAGCGCAGATTGAAGCCGACTCCAAGCTGTACACACGCACACCTCTTCCTCTCTTTAAAACAACAACAAAAAAGTAAATAAATGGCACAGAAAATTGTAACCAATGTCACGCTGGCCCTGCCATGCTCCTATTCGAGAAGAAAGCACGTGCGATTGTAGGCGTGTCAAAGGTACCTTCGCGCGCCTGCTGCGTGTGCTCTCATACGCGCTCTTATGGCTCCTACAATTGGCGTCGTGGCCAAATTATGAATCGTTTTATTACATAATCCTGATTACATTTTCATCAGTTGCGAACTGCAAGTTCGATGGCGTGTTCAGAGCACGGCAGCTTCTAATGGGATGTCTAACGACAACAACACTTTAAGGGACCGTTTATTGGTAAGAATCTTTCTCACTTTATACAAGCTTACTAACCACGAATATTATTTTTTGCGGTGTAATTCCTAGGAAAAAAGGTGACTTTTTTTTTTTTCAGTCTCTGCTGTTCAAAAACATGCGCTTGTAGCGCTTGTCTTGTCCTTCTTGTCCTTGTCTTTTTTTGAGCTATTTTATGTTTTATTATGATGACGTAGTCGGGAACGCTGTGTGGGCGTATACAGTTAATGTCGCCCTTTGGTGGCGACGTTAAAATGTGGCTCATATATAGATTGGACACAAGCGCTGCGCAACACTCGACTGGTGCTCGTGACAGTCAATGCCTCGGCGAGCATTCAGGTAGTGACCATCTTTAACCACTACAATGAAGGGACAAACAATGAAGGGTCTGGAACGTGCCAGCTGTGCTTTGCGACCTCCAGCGCCGGGTTATACGATGAACATTGGCGGTATATAACCGGCACCAGATCACACGGCCACTCGTTCAAACTGCTAGTTGAAGGGACAAAGCTAATAGTTTTTCTCCATTTCTTTTTATTATTATTGCGCAGAGAGAAAAACAAACGCACGTTTCATGAATTATGAACGCAAAGGAAGAATCGAGGGTTATATCTACAGTCCGTTGTGCGAGCCGGTTTTAGCTTTTAAGGTTTTATGCACGTGTTTCTTTTCATAAAAAAGAAAAGAGTTGAAAGCTACGCCTTTTTCTGATGTCACCTTTTGCTTTGTCCGCGGTTTTTCGACGTTTTACCCTCATGGGTCACGCGTGTGGCTACTCTGCCAAAACGCTTTCGCGCTCGTTCGACGTGCAGATCAACAATTCAGAAAGCTGCGACGCAGACAAGCGGGCCACCAATCCGTTCTGTGCGTCTGACCTGGACTCGGCGCACATGCTTCACGAGCTTTCCAAGATCAACCACGACGACTTTTGCCTCTCGTACCTGTGGACCTACAGGGATTTTGTCGGCGGAACGCTGGGACTCGCGTACAAGGCCGAGCCCAACGGTGAAATTTACAAACACGCGCACCTATAATCACTGACAGGACGAGGACGCCAGGGCGTCTGTATCGAGTGTACGGCCTCCAGCACACGTCTCGTTGCTTTCCACCGTGCTTTGGCTGGACGCGCATGCTCGAGGCACACGAGACGCCGAAGCACCATCAAAGGCATAAAGGAAGATCGCGCTGGATGCGACGACTCAAGGACCACCCTGCGGTTCTCATTCTGTCGGAGACTATATATTGCCTAGCCTGCATGCGTGCCTAAAGTGTCCCACGATTCTTTCCTCTATAGGTATTCATGTTACAAGGCGCAAAAACACGGACATAAGTTCTTCTACAGTATATTTCCTCTATAGGTTCATTGAATGAATACGCGAGCCCGAGACCAGGGGGGCTATGCAAGACGGTGGGACAAAGGAACCGGGACATCACTGCCTGCTGGGATTGGTCAGCGTCACGCCGCTGGCCAATCACAGCAGGCGGCGATGTTCCTTCGTCCCCGATTGCATCGGGCCCCCAAGCCGCAACCAATATTGTCTATAGTCCTGTTTTGTGTGTTGCACCTAGTAGTGTCTGGTGGCAGGCTGGGGTAGTGAACTATTGTTGCCTAATTATCGTGGAAATGTATAAATATTTCACTTAGCTAGTGTAGTCTGGATTGATACATATTCGAGCATTTAAAGGTAAAAAACAGATAAAAATAACCGCGCACCACACTGCAAAGAGGAATAAAAAAATTTCACCTAAAAAAAAAAAGAAAAAAAAAGAAGACAAAGTTACGTTGTGACGCTGAGCGTGTCGATTTACCTGCTGATGTCCTCAGTGCTACATTGCTCGCTTAATTTTAAAGTAGGACCCTGTCGTTCGTTAATTGCAGTGTTTGGCTCCTCGGGTATTCTGGGGGAAATTAAGGTGCACCAGACTTTGTTTACAAATGAGTTGCGAGCAATTACGCTTAATCGGTGACCTAAAATTATTTTATATACACGACTGTATAGAAAAAGAAATTGTCCTTATCTTGATATAAAGAAAAATATGAGTACTTAAGGAATTTAGTTCGGTGGAAACCTAAATGTGGTGTTTTCGGCCGCACATGGTTTGGTAGCTGTGGGCAGGTAAGGTTAGACCAATTTGTGTAAATTTTTTTAGATGTGTGGGCAAAGAGTGTTTGCTTTACATATCCTAGCCTTTTTTTTATTTTCATTGTATTTTGAGAGCTACGTATCTCGTAAAATATGCTTTTTACGAGTAAACGCGCGATCAATTTCCACAACTGTTCGGTTTTTACGCCTAAAATTTATTTTAACAGCTCTCGATGGCTATGATGGCTTCAAAATGTGTGCTAAGTTTTACGAAAATGAATGCTCAACGTATGTTTTAAGGCTCGCATAAAAATGAACGAAAGCAGCAAAAATAGGAAAACGTTGTTCCGCCGTAGTCTCAGCTTAGGGGTGAACGAAGTCTGGCGAAGCTAACTACAAAACGAACCCTATGCGAGGAGTGCGTGTGGGCAGATGATAGTCTCGGAAGCAAGCTGAGCCCATCTGCCAATCTCGTCAGGGTTCCCGGGCACCGCGGGCGGCATCTGCGATAAGTTCCAGAGCGGGTCGAGCCTGCACTCGTCCTCGTCGTTCCTGGGCAGGCTGAGCCTGAACACCGGCATCGTGACCTTCCTGAACCAGAACTCCCGCGTGCCCGAACGGATCACGCACATCACCTTCACCCACGAGCTGGGACACAACTTCGGCTCTCCGGTACTCTTGCACCACACTGTAGTCCACACACACAAAAAAAAAAAAAGATTTTGCAGTACACGGAGACGGTGAATTGTAGCAAACAATGTCGGGGTGCCACCGAATGAGGAAGCTCCGAATACGATCAGACCAAAAGATGCTCTAAGAAGTGTGATGTGCGATAGAAGAGTGAGCATGGCGTTTCACTTGCTCATTGTCTCTGCTCACATCGCATTTTTCACGTCTAATCGTATCATTACCTTCGTCTTTCGCTGGGACTGTTCGCCTTGGACGACTGTCTCCGTGTTATGGACAAAAGCGAACTCACAGACTTTCGTTAGACTTTACAAATCGCAGAATGTCGATGCTTCAGTGAAAAGCAGTCTAGCGCGGTCATACAGAACTAACTTCTTGCGTAGGGCGCCGTGTAACCGAGCTTTCGGTTGCACGTCAAAAGATCCCCAGGTGGTCAAAATTAATCCTCAGTCCTCCGATAGGGCGTGCCAGATGCCCGTCGTTGGTTTGGTACGTAAAAATACCAAATTTGACTTGAGTAACCCCCTCTCCCTCTCTCCACGGCTCGCATCCCGTCGTTCGAGGCGTCAGACGACATCTATGGTAACTGCGTGTATTCTGTAGAATACGTATGTTACGAAGCACAGCATCTTTCACCGTACTCCATGGAACACACAGTTTTAAAAAGGAAAATCTAGATGGCGATTCAAACGGCTGGAGGTGGACTGCAGTGAAAGAGGGGGGGGGGGGGGGGGGGAGTACCCCCCCGTGGTAGTTCCACAACTGAGGTAATCTGAGCCTTGAGCCTCTTATTATCTCTCGGTACAAAATGAGATAGCGCCATGAGCTGACTAGAACACCGAAGAACGAAAAGGGACGCACGAAACGAGAGCATGAAGGCTAGCCCACATGGCGCGTTTTTCGGTGCGTCTAGACGCGCGTATCGGCTTGGCGTGCGCGCTAAGCAGGACGCTTGCGCCCAGTCAAACCAGACGCAGCGCTACCGTGCAGCGCTTCGCGTCTGCGTTTCCGAAGCGTCTGCCCAACGTAGCCAGACGCGCTTAAGAAACAAAAGCAAACATTAAATAGAAATCGCGCGGTAAATGATGGCTATATGCCGTAATATTTAATTTTAGTAATAGTAAGCACTCATTTTTATTACAGCAATCGCAATGAAGCTCAATTTCACTAATTTTTATTCTTTTTAGTGCGTACGCCTCATCCACGTTTCGATACGCCATTGGCATCCCCATCGCCCGCGCCAAAACATTTACAGTTGGCCGCTGGCCGCTACAGTGGTTACGTTGTAGCGGTTGTTGCCGGTAGTATTAGTTTTGTACCTTTGTCTCTCGGTGTCCTTGTATTCTTTACATTTGGCCTGCCAGAGTGCAGGACGCTTTTGTACTTCGCTAGGTCCTCTCTGTTCCGCTGAAGCAGCGTCAGCCTCTCCCGCGGAGCAGAGAGGATTCCCTGGACTTGTGTAAAAGGTATGATAAACTGATATCCGCGGGGGGAAGGACGTAACTACCCATGTTCGCCCTGCTGCTAGCGTTGGCGGGGCCTAAAAGCCGTTTTTATTGAAGGCCGCGAGCGTGCAAATTTTGTAAACTCCGCGCGCGCGGGTATGTGTGTGTGCGTGCGCTTTGATGGCACAGGGCTGCTGCCCGTATTTGTGTGTATCTTTCTGTTTTGAGTGTTTTTATTTATTTTCCTTTCCCGTATCCCTTTCCCTACTTGGCGGCGGGCTAGCAGGCCCACCTGCGTAAGGGTCTCGACCTTTTTGCCTAGCCTCGCACGCTGCCGAGTGGGTATCGCAATATGTGCAAATAAAAAGTATTATTATTATAATTATTATCGCCTTCGTCGCGAGGTCTGTGGCGAAAACTACAATCCTACAGTGGAGATAATTCAAACGCTCCTTGCAACTAGTGAACACGGCGGTTCATTGGTTGTTGCCTTCTGGACGCAGCGCGAGACGCGACGCGTGGACGCAAAATATCTGGCTCCTCCAGATACGCCGGGATGCGCCAAAAAACGCTGCGTTTCGTCCCGGTGCCGAAAGTGACGTCAAAGCGCAGGCGCAGACGCGACGCAGACGCGGAGAAGGCTAGCCCACATGGTGCGCTTTTCTCCGCGTCTGCGTCGCGTCTGCGCCTGCGCTTTGACGTCACTTCCGGCGCCGGGACGAAACGCAGCGTTTTTTGGCGCATTCCGGCGCATCTGGAGGAGCCAGATATTTTGCGTCCACGCGTCGCGTCTCGCGCTGCGTCCAGAAGGCAACAACCAATGAACCGCCGTGTTCACTAGTTGCAAGGAGCGTTTGAATTTTCTCCACGGTTTTCGCCACTGTAGGACTGTAGTTTTTGCCACGGACCTCGCGACAAAGGCGATAATAATAATAATAATAATACTTTTTATTTGCACATATTGCGATACCGACTCGGCAGCGTGCGAGGCTAGGCAAAAAGGTTGAGACCCTTACGCAGGTGGGCCTGCTAGCCCGCCGCCAAGTAGGGAAGGGGATACGGAAAGGAAAATAAATAAAAACACTCGAAACAGAAAGATACACACACAAAAACGGGTAGCAGCCCTGTGCCATTCCAAGGCAGAGCGCACGCGCGCACGCACACACACACACCCGCGCGCGCGGAGTTTACAAAATTTGCACGCTCGCGGCCTTAAAAACGGCTTTTAGGCCCCGCCAACGCTAGCAGCAGGGCGAACATGGGTAGTTACGTCCTTCCCCCCGCGGATATCATAGCTTTTACACAAGTCCAGGGAATCCTCTCTGCTCCGCGGGAGAGGCTACGCTCCTTCAGCGGAACAGAGAGGACCTAGCAAAGTACCAAAGCGTCCTGCACTCTGGCAGGCGAAATGTAAAGATTAGAAGGACACCAAGAGACAAAGGTACAACATTAATACTACCGGCAACACCGGCAACAACGCAACCTCTGCACCGGCCAGCGGCCAGCGCGGCCAGCTGTGAATGTTTTGGCGCGGGCGATGGTGATGCCAAAGGCGTATCGAAACGTGGACGAGGCGTCCGCACTAAAAAGGATGAAAATTAGTGAAATTGAGCTTCATTGCAATTGCTGTAACAAAAATGCGTGCTTACTATTACTAAAATTAAATATTACGGCATGTAGCCATCATTTAACGCGCGATTTCTATTTAAAATTTGCTTATGTTTCTTAAGCGCGTCTGGCTACGTTGGACAGACGCTTCGGAAACGCAGACGCGAAGCGCTGCCCGGTAGAGCTGCGTGTGGTTTGACTGGCGTACACGTCTGGCTTAGCGCGCGCGCCAAGCCGAGACGCGCGTCTAGACGCACTGAAAAACGCGCCATGTGGGCTAGCGTTTTTGAAGTTGTCGGTAGCTACAAAATAATGCGCTCGCTCGTTGGGCCAAACTACAAACATTGACAGGCCAAAACAAAATGGGGTGAATGTAGAGTCTACTTAGTTAAACGAAAGAGCATGGCCAGATACCAGTTGAAAAAAAAAAGACTTATTCTTCGCCCATAATATGCGAATAAACGAAAGCGATAGCTGGGTGGCTTTATTTTAAACCATTCAGCTATCGCTTGTCGGGGTGGGTCTTTCGATTATTTTTAATTATATATGTGATTGGCTCTTTTCTGCAAAGAACAAAACCACTTTTAAAAACTTTCAAAAAAATATTTCGCTTCAAAAAAAAAAGAAAAAAAAAAATGTGATGGAGCAGGGTGGAAATCTGTTGTTTTACTCCCGGATTTTTCTACCCAGTTCTGTACGCTGTATGAATACAAAAACCATACAAAACTCACAGTTATTTTTTGTGCGCTTGCATTTTATTTTGACATTTTTGTTTAGTTAAAAAATATATTCCTGTTTATTGAGGTAAAACATGCCAAACAACGTCTTTTTGACAATCCGGTGGCATCTTCAGAGCCTTGTAACTCATGAGTTATTATATTTGTCGCTTACCAAATACTATGAGGGTGCAGTCCTACACATAGGCTATAGACGGGAATAAGTTTAGTTTATTTTATGTAACGGAATTGTTAATATAAAATTTGAAATATCGCCGAAAATGAGATTAACCGATATTTTGAACCCACCTTATCGAGAAAAAAAAAAATCATTTTTTTATTTCGTTCAATCTTTTTATTATTGCTGCCGATTATATGAACTTTCAATTGGCTTAATGCGATTTCCCCCTTCTTTTTTTTTTTTTGTAGTATATTCTCTAGAAGTGATCGAAATCGCTCCCACTTTTCGGAACGGCCAAACGCAGTTTTCACAGGTCGGCTTCACTGCAAAAACTATACTGCTTATTTTTGTGTTAAAATGCAGCGGGTAAATTTATTTTGATTGAGAACACTCGTGCTTGGCTACATAATGTATTTTCTTAATTTTCTAATGATGGCAACTGACATTCCTTAGTCCGATCGTTAGCGGTCAGTAGCGGATGTTCCATTATCCGGTGCGTAAATCCAGGGCATAAAGGTCGGAGGGAACGGAACGATCTCTTCATGTAGCCAGACCGGGGTCCAAGCACCTACACTCTAGGTTCGGTAACCTATAGCGTGGGTGCACACTTTCAAATCCTAGTTACCTCTATTTTTTAAGCTACATTGTAACCGATATTTCTGTAACATTTAATGTAGGTTTACATGCTTCAAATATATTTTGGAGGCTACGTTATACGCATCTACTTTCCGCCAGAGTCAAACGCAAAAGTGCTTTCGACCGACGCAGCAGATTTGTCGTTCCATACAAAAATAAAGTGCCCGAGATTCCGACGCTGTAGCCTCGGAGAGCGCGTTCCTGAGATGAGCTTTCCCAGTCTAGGGGCGTCGCAGACACTTTATTTTTCTATGAACCGAAAGATGTTTTTTGCATCGTCGAACACGATACAAAACGCCACGATGTTGTACGACACTGCCAAAATAATTACAACTCAGCGGATGAAGACAAGATTATAGTTTCTTAATTAAACCGAAAATCAGCACAAAACACGCGGCGGCCACGACGACGGATATGTCCTGAATTCGAACAACCGGCAAAAAATGTTTTAAAAAATTCAATATTACATCTCCGAACGATAATGGATAACTTGTCCGTAAAGTGATGTGGCCTATAACACACCACATAGCAGATCTTCGGTTTCTTCCTCACCGAAATCCAGGGACACTCTACTTAGAGCAAGACAGCTCTTGAGGTAGAATCAACAGCTGAGCATCAACCAGAAGGTGGAAGTTCGTGACATAATAGACTGCATCAAACATCACGAGGTCCTCTTCACGGGTACATGAGGCATTCTGAGTGTGAGTTTCTCTCGACCTTCCATCTTGAACCGCAATTTTCCCGGTTGCTGGATACGAAAGTGAGGGCCGGCAAAGAGAACCTCGTCTGGAACTTCTTCCTGAAAAGTGCACAAACAAAAAAACCTTCGCTGAGCGTGTGGGGCCTCTAAATATTGAGAGTATGTCGACCATTCATAAAGTGGCATCCCTCTACACACGTTTATATGTGTGGAATGCTGCCGCTCGTGTCTCCATGTAAAATACAAATATTTCTGGGGTGAGATGGGCGGAGGGGGGTGCTGCATAAATTCATAAAGGTTTTGTTTGTTTGTAAAATCAGTTATTTTTAGATATGTGCAAACTACCGAGCTGTACTGTTGAACCAAACAATTGACCTTTTCCAGTCACCCAAGGTGCCCTCCCCCAAGGTGCCCTAATTTGCGTGCGCCGTTAGTTCATGTCGACAACGACCCCATTTGAGCAGCGGGGAGCAAGTTGCCAACGAAGCAGGTTTCCCGATGTTGCCCACATATTCAGATTTCTTTAGACGTCCTTGTTTCAGCTTCAGTGTTTGAGTGAGAGCGAAAAAGAAATGAAATAACCATTTGTCTCTCTAATTGTACCACCAGACGGTATAACAAGTTTAAACCCTCGTTTAAACGTCCTTGTTTGTTAGAGCCACCCTGGCAAACTTTAGGAGCACACAATATATGACCGAGGACCGCACAAAAGAATGGAGTAGCTCAAGCGTTGTCAGCGCCATGACTGCGCGAACATGCCGAAGCCAACGGTCCCAACGGTCAACCAGTCGAAGCTCCGACCCCGTCGAGGATGGTCGAGGAAGGCGAGGTCACGTGTGTGGTCACGTGAGCATGGTTTCGGAATTCATTGAACTCACTCTCGTTAATAACTTCTTACGCACCACCTCCCCCATTTTTCTTCGTTTTCTTTCCTTTGCTAGGAAGAAAATATAAATACTCGCGTAAAGCGACAGTCAGGGCTATAAAGAAAAAAATTGGCTTGCTTTGTATATTTATGCAGCCTTGATGGAGATACGCCTCAACGGTTGATCGGTCTCTTAGCAGTAGATGAGAAATTTAGCCAGTGCAGTACAACCGCTAACCTGGTTTTTTTAACGTGCATCACGCAGTAGTGATTACATGAACGCGCGCCGGTACGAAATTCATCCAGATCAAAACGGGCGAGGGCAGTGGGGATCGGACCCACGAGGTTCCCAGCGCAAGCTTTCGCATTCAGGGCTATGTAGGTTACAGCGCTTTTCATAGGCTACTGCGTAGAGTTTACACGTCGGTTGCCATTCAAGTATCCTTTAGATCGGCTTTGTCGCTTTCAATTTGGGCCTCGTAACTTATAGTTAACGAGAATAATTTAAACATCAAAACCGACTGTCCTTGTAACCTTTTTTTATAGGTTATTCCGGTTTACAAGTTACATTACAAGTTAGCGATTTTAGTGTAAAAGGCGCTGTTATCTGCGAGTTAGTTTGCTCAATAAATGTCCCATTTTGAGCTACTTTGGAGTCCATTTTGCCGCCAATAGTCGTATCCAGCTTGATAGGCGTGCGTTCGTCGCAGCACGACTTCCCGCCGGAATGCGTGCCCGGAAGCATTGTGGGCAACTACATCATGTTCGAGAGCGCCACCCACGGCAACCTGCCCAACAACCGCAAGTTCTCTCCGTGCAGCGTGCGCAACGTCTCTCTGGTGCTCCACCAGCTCTTCTCTGGCGACGGTCCTCGTGCCAACTGCCTCCAGGGTCCGTATACTCAAGAACTGGGGACAATTAGGTCGGGGTCAGGTTAGAACACCAACGTCACCTTCCGAAGGGCAGCGCCAGAATTCGTTGAGATTTTAACGCCGTCCTACATGCATTGCCTTTTTAGAACGCTGCTCTTAGGCGCCCGTTCCCGGCTTGAGCGGCGTCGCCGTCGGCGTAACCGCGCGTTTCATTATGGGACGTTTTCCATAATGATGTCACGTGTGACGTCACGAGAATCACGAGTGACGTCACCGCACGTTGCAATTTAGCAGAAAAATTTCCCGCTAAATCTAGCGGAAAAAATTCCCCGCTAAATTTAGCGGGAAATTTAGCGAAAATTTTCTACTAAATGGGAGGGGAGGGGGAGAGGAGGAGGGGAGGGTACAAATGAGGAGGAGGGGCATACGCTGCTCTCCGTACCTTCTCCTCCTCCTCCTCAAGAGCTGTGCTCTAATTCTGCGCTACAGGGGATTGTAAACTTCTTTCATTTTTCTCTATCTCTTCGTTTTACGTAAGAAACCTTGCTTTAACAGGCACACCTATGTTTTTTCCATTAATTTAGCAAGGGCGCAAGATGTCTAAAGAGTGATTATAGTTGCACAGTGAGATAAGCGTCCTACCCTCTGAAGGGCGGCAGCGACCGGGCAATTCAAAGCTGATGCTGGACGAAAGCGGCAGATGGATTTGGCCGGCACTGGATCAAGACGAGCACGGCAAAGTACGCCGCAGCCATTTGTGGCAAGTGGGAACTGCAGGAGTGTTTGAAAACAACGAGCATTCCAAGGCTCACTTTGTTATACAGTCATGTATCGATGCGTCGCTTGAAACCACGAGGCTGCCGAAACCATGTAGAAGTATACAATTATGGACGCTGTTCGTTTGGGTGTGTTCCAAAATTTACTCGATTTTACTCCAGGGTAGGGGTTTTGTGCCTTGGCATTCAAAAACCTACCTGGGTCTAGCTTTTTTTATCTGTGTTGTCACGTGACACGACCCTCCGGCGTATCTCGGATCCATCTAATGGGGTAAGATTTGGAACACAGCCAATCTCTTTTCGAAGCATCGGCACCAGCACCTATATGTAGGGTTCGGAGTTTTCGGTTTAAACCGATAAACACCGATAAAAGTACGCCGAATGCATTTTCGGAAATTCGGTTTTAACCGAAAAAGGTCAGTTTGTAGGTTCGGCGTTTTCGGTTTAAACCGATAAAAACCGATAAAAGTACGTCTAATCCGTTTTCTAGAATTCGGTTTTAACCGAAAAAGTTCAGTTTTTTAGGGCCGCGCTGAAGTGGCTGGCGGAGGGAGAGAGAGAGAGAGACCTTTGCGAGGTTCGACATTGTGTGACGTCTTCGTGATTGCCGTCTTCCAAGGTTCAACATGCAACCAAAGAGGTCTTGGATTGGCCTTCGCGGGACATCTGTGTCTTTTCTGTGATCGGGCTTAGTGTGTCAAATTTCAGGTCCCGAAAAAAAAAAAGTTCGGATGTGGGCTAGTATCAGGTTTTTCGCTTCATGCACTTCAAAGGACATGGAGGAAAGCCGTCAATACCTTTCTTAACACGCTCTCTTAAACCTCCCCGTTCTTAAAAACATAAACACGATGGATTTTTTTTTTTTTTTTTTGACATTCCGCTGGTTTTTGTACGGTCATCACCTCAGACGGTCACGTCGTCAGAGTGGGAATGAAAAATAAGCGCACTGAAGATTATGCCCGTGAATTCCGGGATTTTGAGGTGTGTCCTGACGGAAGTTGTAGCGAGGACTACGTATGTATGTGTCGTTATTCTTTGAGTAATAGCAAATATCACAGCTACAAGGGCCGATGGTGCTTTTTTTATATTCACCGAAAGAAACCGGTAAACTGTTTTGGGAATAAATATACGCCGAAAAAAACCGAAAATTGAATTTTAAAATAAACACCGAAAAAAGTACGCCGAATTTCGAAAATATAAAAACCGAAAACGCGGAACCCTACCTATATGATGCCAGGAACGTGACTCCGACCGGTGTCTTTACCGCGTTCAAAAAAGTGGTCCCTTAATTTCTGCCTGATGACGTCATAAAAGTTTTATGCTGTTGCCGGCCGCGATCCTGGCGGTGTCACAGTAGCAGCGGTGGTGGATGTGGCAGACGCCTGTTCTGCGGGTCGCTCTTCAGCTGGGCAGTCCACGGAGGCTTCTGCAGCCACGAGTTGGGACGCCGCGGCGACAACGACACTCGTGTTCGCTGGTGCTTTTTACCGGCATGACACTCCGGCTGCTGTGACGTCATTTGTTTCCACTTCGGGTCCCCTTTGGATGAATGGAGAGGATGTTTTTAACACACCAGTCGGAGACGCGTTCCAGGCACCAGAGCACCACTACCACCTGGATGAAGCACTGTCCCTCAACCACCAGAGAAACATCAACGAATTTTGGCCGACGTCAACGAGACGCGATCATTAGACAGCGCCTAGAGAAGGATGACACACCACGTGCGCACTCGGCGCTCCGACATAAGGCACAGTGGTCTGCATATGGTGCTGTCAAGAAGAGTAAAGCATATGGTACTGTCAAAGTCGCGACCTTTGATAATCGGCAAAATTTCGAAATTCGCTGCCAATCCTTTCAGACAAAATGCCCCCCCCCCCCCCTTAAAAAAAAAAGAGTTGATTTCGTTTTTTTAATAAATTTATTTATTTACAAAATTTTTCGGGTACATTTATTTTCTTTAATTTTCACATACCGTCCTTTTTCCAACCTCAGCCTTTTCAGCTCGAAGGAACTGAAAAGGCACGCTTGCACGTATATATCTTTCCTGCGGCACCTTTAGTTAGCATTAGACAATCGGTAACAACAAGGCTCAATTCCATACGTGCTGCAGCACTACGTTTGTACAGTGAAGAGTGTTGTTTGCACTCAAAAATGAATGTTCGCGAGCCATGATCGCGAGTAGTTCCGCCACGCCCGATAAGCAGGAGAGACGGTAAACCCTCGCTGGAGCGCTTCCCGTTTCCGCCGCGAGAGGGCGAGAAACAAGCTGGAGACGCGCCTTCACAACAGCGATTTGACACGAGCAACTACCCGAATGCTCGCCGAGGCTGTCACGAACCCACACTGAGTGTGGATTTGTGTCAGCTCGTCAAACCCGACTGTGGTCCCGAGTCAACACCCCTGACCAAAGAGCGTCTTTGCTGCGGAGTATAATTTGTAGGATAAAAGTCGACTTTATTATTTCAGTTACTCCTTCGGAATACTTTATTAACAGTAACGAAGATAAATTGCCACGCGCGTCGCTGAGCGAGCGCGTACGTGGCCGAATGGTTGCCGTGCTCGGCTGTCGCGCGGAAGATCTGGGTTTGATTCCAGGCCGCGGAATGTCATTTTATTTATTCTTTCTACTTTGTGTTCTCGCAAATTCTAAAACTTTGTTGTCTGATCGAGTTATGAATGTTCTACATGCCGAACATTCTACGCCGAATGTTCCAGAGACCTATGCGGCTGCAAAGCGTGCTCCGCGTGCCAAGCCGGAGTCAGTCTCGCCCCAGCGTCCGATCCTGCTGTTACGCCGACTTCGACACCCGCGACGCTCTGTTGTTATCGTCTGTTCCCTTTTTGTTTTGGGTACAAGTTCGCCCCATTACGCGTTTCAGTTTCCTCATTTATTCTTTGTTTCATCACCTCTTAATTCGTCACCATAATGTATGGTCACCCTATGATGATGATGTAAAAATGCGGCTTATAGAATGTACATGAGCACTTCTTGAACACTCGGCGTGGGCCCGCGACAGACAATGCTTTCACGAGCATTCGGGTAGTTGCTCGCGTCAAATCGGTGCAGTGGCGGGAACAACCGAACCCTTACAATGTTCGGATCTCAGCACCTGCCATGTGCTTTGCCAACCCCAGTGCGGGACTATGAACATTGACGGCATATATTCGGCACCACATCACGTGACTGCTCGAGCGCTCGGCCTTTGTGCGAGTAGAGGAAGTGAACGCTGCACTTTTTTTTTTTCTAAATTTTTTCGGCGACTGTTCTCACGCGTAGGTGACAACTAACGCATGAATTGTGGGTTATGTACCCCTGCGGACATTATGAGCTCGAACACCAAATCCGGCCCTTTTCTGCGTCTGCGGTCCCTGAAATTTTGATTATCTCTAAATTTGTCAAGTAATTCTTAGTCTGGGACCTCACTTTTGCATTTCATTCTTAATTTGGATCACAGGTTTCTCAAAAACCTGGGAGGTACAGTCGCAGGCGATATAAAAAAAGCCCAGGCGAGCGTACGTGTGGCTCACATGTCCTGCCGCGCTATGTATGATGGTATCAGAAGAAACCTCAACCATGTATTGAGGCTACAGCGGATGTTCAATCTTTGTCGACAATTTCCGCATTTGCTGAGTTAACTTTAATTTTGTCGAATATAGAGGCGTTTTGCGACAAAATGCAAAATCAAGCGTGGCTGAATCTACCGGGTCAGCAGGTTGAGTTATCAGTTTTTGGGCGTTTAAAACAAGTTCGTGGAATAAATGACAACAAACGATTTTTTTATTTTACTTGACGGAGCATTATTTTTCCCCTGTCAGACGGGGCTAATTTAGTGCACCACTTCAACCAAGTGCACTTCGCCTTTAGTGTCATTTCTGTAGTGTGCCACATGGCTTCTTTCTGAGGAACACACTTGGCTTCGAGTGAGTTTGACGAACTCGCTTCACTCGATCGAGTGCGTGGCATCGATAGGAGTGTTTCAACAGTAAAACATAACCACACAGAAACAAAATACGTGGCGTAAGTTTCATTTTAAAATTAATTAGAAATTTGTGAAAATGAGAACATGTAAAAAAGTAGCATTGCAAAAAAAAAAAATGGGGTGGACTGTGAGTTTAGGTTGATCTGAACCAAAATTAGCGCCGCGGTGAATTGATAAAAGACGACGACAAAATCAGTCATTCCAAGGCTATCTTGGTTAGCAGGGAAAGATAGAGCCTACTTTTGTTTCAGCATGTAACCATTCGACACAACACCATAATTAGGATCTAATTAGGCAGTGGTAGGGCCTCCTCGTTGACTTCCGTGGGACGAAGCGGAACGCCAAAGTTGAATATGCTTCTTTCTTTATCTTGGCTTACGATGATCGATCAGAATCACCCAATTGGAGTAAAAATCGTTCATTAATTTAGGGTTGTTTTAGGGAGCAGCTCCTGGGCACTTGTTTCAAGGTTGGTTGGCGTCGGCGTAACCGCGCGTTGCATTATGGTATGTTTCCCAAAATGACGTCACATGTGACGTCACGCGTGACGTCATGAGGGTAGAGTTTTCCCGATAAATTTGGCGGTAAAATGTTTCGGCTAAATTTAGCGGGAAAATTTTACCCGTGTGACGTCACAATAAATTTCACGTTACGTGTGATATGACGTCACACGTCAATTCAGCGGGAAAATTTCCCCGCTAAATTTAGCAGGCAATTTAGCGAAAATTTTTTGCTAAGTGGAATGGGAGCAGGAAAGGGGGATGGGAGGGTACGAAAGAAAAGCAGCTAGGCATACCCTCCCCTTCGCACCCTTCCCTCCTCCTCCTCAAGTGCTGCGCTCCAATTCGGCATTACAGTGAATTGTAAACGTCTAATTTTTTTAACGTGTCTTTATTAAGGGGTATCGGTGGCCTAGTGGACTAGCGCACACCAAATCGAAGTACATGGAGAGAAAGTTCGCGCCGCGGAACCCAGTGATCCTGAGCTCAATCCCCAGCCCTGCCCGAAGAACACACGTCCGATGAAGTCAGTTCGGGGAGCACACTACGCTCGCTCCGGTAGACCGAGTGTGCAATCTTGATAGCAGTGTTCGAGGAGTAGAAATAATAGAAGAAACTAACGCTGCGTAGAATTAGTTTTATTTCGATAAGAGTAATATTAGATGCACACTTGTTTTCTGTTGGCAAGGAAGTAATGCATTATAGAAAAACAAGCGGCTAATCTAGTTTCCAGCTTTGGCCCCTTCACGACGGCCAGGAAGCACCTGCAAGACTGCACCGGCAATCTGAAGGTGGCAGGAGAGACGCGAAAGGCTTGCTTGAAATGGAACTCGCCCAAAGGAGGCAAGGTGTCTTCGAACCACCGTTCGTTCCTCTGGAAACTCCACCCGTTCTCGACTGCTCACGGGTCGGTCATGAAAGCAGCTATGGTGAAGGCATTGACCTGTAGCTGCTGATCGATGTCACTCGAAATGCTTGCCTGTGCGTCGGCATCCAGCTCCAGCTGCCTTTCATCTGAAAGACGTTGGGCTCTCACGGAGAGAAGTGCCACCACCACGGGCTTCCACTGTCCAAGATAGCGGCTTGTCCTCCACACACTCCATGATGTTTCGTTCTGGCAAGTTGCGAGTGGCCGAGCGGGCCCACGCACACGATTTCGGAGCAGGTGGAGCGAAAGCTCGCGCTGTAGAACCCAGGGATCCTGGGTTCAATCCCCACCCTGCCCGTTTCGATCTGGATGTGCATCGTACCGGCGTGCGGACGTGTATTACTGGCTTAAGTAATGGCTGATCATAATGGTCGAATTGGATTTAAATTTGGATTAAAGCTCCTGACTTAGCACAAAAATGTGTGCTAACGTGTTTTTGATAAGACGACGAAGTTATGTATGAAAATATGCGTATGGACTTTAATATTTTACGTGCCCATTACTTTACCCATCGTCATTGCCATCCTTTTGGAGTGACACTAAGTTTTCCAGTGTAGCACCAACACGCTTGTGTTTCGACGGGTTGAAGTGCACTCGCTTGTAGTGACACTAAACTGGCCCGTCTGACAGGGGTACTCGGTGTCGGCTCAGCAATCGATTGCCGGCCAAGCGGTGTTGTAGCGACAACAATCATATAGCCGCTGAAATGCCGCTCGTTCACACTATGGCCTCAATGATAACTCATCTTTCATCCGCTATATGGTACTGAAATTCTTCGGATCCACGCGTCACCTCATATTGTCCGCTATAGTTAGGGCTCCGTGTTTTCGGATAAATCCGAAAAACTCCGAAAAACACCCGCCGGTAAAATTTTCGTCAATTCGAATTTATCCGATAAACTCCGAATGTTTATGTTCCAATGCCACCCCCCCCCCCCCAAAAAAAAAAAAAAAAAAAAAAAATCCCCCCGCAAAAAGAAAAGTAAATAATTTTTTTTTTTACAATTTTGTTAGCACGGAGTCAATGGTACTGGGAAATGTCACCATAATTATCTTTCAAATATCAGGCCGTTGTCAAAAGGAGTCTTGCCGCTTGTCTCGTCGAGGTTGATTCAGGGCAACATTCGGGTCACGACAAAAGCCACTCTTTTGGTTTCCAGTTTGAGCCATGTGATTTGTGATTTAGAGAAAGGAGAAGGTATGTTTTTGTAAGAGTGAAAGCTATGGACCTTAGAGATTGTATTAAATAGAAAAAAGGGACAGTTGAAACTCTCTATTACATCCTTAATCACTCCACCTCGCGCTGCCGCGGGCTAGATTGATGGAATACGATGGGGTGACTACGAGCTTCGTAGCGACTGCCCCCGGGAGTTTATTGATTTTAAGGTATCGACGTTTATCGAAGCAACACTTGTGTGCAACTTTCTTCGTACGACAAATTAGTATTGCCAATGGCAATGGCACGAACGTCATATTCAACTGAAAATAGTTTAATCGATACAAGCGCGTTTTATTTTTTATCTGGCATACTTTTACATCCGGTTATTATTCTCATATTTATTTTCAATAGGAAACACTGCGAAATTAAACTCCGAATTTCGGAGAATTGGAAATCAAACAAATATAAACTCCGATAAACTCCGAATCTTCGGCAAAAAATAAACTCCGAAAAACACCCTCCGAATTTAACAAATAAATAAACTCCGAAAACACGGAGCCCTAGCTATAGTACACCGCGAAATAATATTATACAGTATTTTGCGAAAGCACGGAAATTGTTTCACGGCCCATTGAAGCGTGCGCGTCTCAACCCTCTGTTGCAGAACCTCGAGGACCCTACTGCGGCAACTTCATCCGCGAAGAAGGCGAGGAATGCGACTGCGGCTTCATGTCGGCGGCGTGCGAGAAAAGCTGCTGCTACGCTCGCGAGCACGGCGAGGACAGCCACAGAGCGTGCACCCTCAAGCCGGGTGCTTCCTGCAGGTGAGGAACGCGACGGCCCTCGGGGCCACTTCGCACCGTCAAGAGTACTCTTCATGGCAGGTAATAAGCCAAGTTGCCCACAGCTTGTGATGATGGCCACAAAGCACGACAGCATTATCTCGAATCACGGTTTCGTTTCACGACAGTGCATGCACGGCATGAAAGACTCAAAGCGTGGCGCTCTCTTTTTGGCTCAAGGCCGGTTTACGCAGTACAGTTTGCTTGCATTTTTTTATGTTACGTTGCTTACGCCGACAGTCACCGGGACACTTGTGCTTCGTATGAAGCGTGGCAAGTACTTCAAGGAGATAACCGTGCACGCAACATTCGAGGCACATATATTTCGGTGACTCATAAGTTATAACGTAACGTAGGCAAACGCTCCTTGGGGCGCGCTGTTTAGAGCGCATGCTCAGAACAAGCTCACATTAATAGGCTGCTATGATCGGCAATCTTAAAGGTGCGGAATGCTCGTGGCATGGGACATGCTGTGGAAGCTCGCCCTAAGCACACGGTCAGCAGTCGCGCACACAGCCATGGCCGCCAGTTCCGATGTTTACGAATCCACAGTACGGCGTTCGATCTCCACAGCCCAGCACGCGCATGTTTGTCGCTTTGGAAAACGAGCAAAGCACGCGCCATACCCACGAACTCTAAAGAGGGCGCCTGCCTTACACCGCTTTCGGTTTACTATTCCAGGAGGGGCTTTTGATTTCAGCGTTTGTGCGTGTTGCGCGCGCTTTGCTCGCTTTCCAAAAGGACGAATCTGCGCGTGCTAGGCTGTGGAGATCTCACGCTGGGGCTATGCATGCATGGATTTGTACGCGTTGTAATAGGATAGAGTAATCATCTCACCAATGTCTGCAAGCAAAGGCACGGGCACATGAAGCTATCCGAGCCGAATGCTCTTTTTTGTACCAGAACCCTATAGAAGGCACCTTCCAACGGCAGGTGTTTGTAACTTTGTAGACTTGCGGCGAAAGTGTTGCATTCCGAGCTGTTTTAACGGCCAGTCAAATATTTCCTTCTTTTTTTTTTTCTTTTTTTCGCTGCGCTTGAAGGCCGACGAGCAGCCAGTAGGGAGGAAACTGTCCCTCGATTCCTATTTCAATCGGAAAGAGGGATACTCTTCTCCTTTCTGCGAGCAGCAGCGTAAACACCCGCTCCCGTGGGGCGAGGACGAGAGAAGAGTGTGAGAGGGGATGGGGAGAAGGAAACTGGGATGACAAGGTGAATAAACAGGCGCGCTGTTTACCGTTACAGATGACTAACTCAAGGCGGGGGACGACAAAGTGGACATGTGCGTCTGTCCCTTGTCCCCTTTGTCGACTGTCGTCCTCGCATAGAATCATGGGAACCTGAGAACCGGCTTTCTTCCCGGCAGAAGACGATTGTTTCTTCTGCCGGTCTGAAAATTCCCTCTTTAAGTCAAAGGAGAGGGTCGATAAGCATATATACCAGGCGCTATATAAAACTGAGCAAATATAATCAGGAGGCGAATTAGATCAATGCATATTATTCCGTATGATCCTGCATGGGCTGTACACTGGAGACAAGTGCCTTCATTATAAAAATCGTCAATACTATAATGATATAAAATTACGCCAAAAAGTTATTTTGGTGTAATAGTTTTAGAAGTAACGTGGCCTTAGCAAACATTACGGCAAAATCGTACCAATATTTCTCTAATATGAAAAAAAGTGTTATTACCTAATCAATATTGTATACGTAATTTCAGCAATGATGTAAAATATCGTCCGCACGTACCCTTCATGCCGTCTTTTGAGTTTACTTTTTACCACTTGTTGGACCATCGTCTTAAACGAGTGAACACTAAAAAATACCTTTCGTCTATTTTCCCGCAGAGCACCCGGCGAGTCCATCGCTGCAATGCAAAACAAGAACTCGGCGAAAGACGATGCCGGAAAAAGTGAAAGCCGCTTACAACTCCCTGTAACGCCGAATTAGAGCGCAGCTCTTGAGGAGGAGGGAAGGGCACTGGGGAGGGGGGGGTCACGTGACCTTGGGGGTCACGTGACCCCCAATGCCGATGATGTCATCACTGACGTCACTGATGACGTCATCAGTGACGATGACGATGCGGGTACCGATGACGTCATTAGTGACGTCACTGATCACTTCACTAGTGATGATGACGATGACGATGCGAATCTCGGTGACGTCATCAGTGACGTCGCTGATGACGTCATCAGTGATGATGACAATGACGATGCGGATGTCGGTAACGTCATCAGTGATGATGACGATGACGATGCAGATGACGATGACGATGCGGATGCCGGTGACGTCATCAGTGATGATGACGATGACGATGTGGATGCCGGTGCCATCAGTGATGTCACTGATGACGTCATCATTGATGATGACGATGACGATGCGGATGTTGGTAACGTCATCAGTGATGATGACGATGACGATGCGGATGCCGGTGACGTCATCAGTGATGATGACGATGACGATGTAGATGCCGGTGACGTCATCAGTGATGATGACGATGACGATGTGGATGCCGGTGACGTTATCAGTGACGATGACGTCATCGGGGGGTCACGCGACATCGGCGGGGGTCACGTGACCTCGGGGGGTCACGTGACCTCAGGGGAGTCACGTGACCCCGGTGCATCATGGGAAATGTTCTATAATGCACCGCGCGGTTACCCCGACGGCGACGGCGACGGCGACGGCGACGCCGCTCAAGCCGGAAACGAGCCCCTAAGAGCTGGGCTCTAATAGGGACTAAAAATGATGTCTACGATGTACACCCATCGGCGAGCATGGCGTGGGAATGATACCTCGTGCCTGGTGTGACATTGTGTAGGCTTTCTTTGTATGCCTACGCATATTTCCGGCGTCATCACTCGCCGAGCTCCTCACGGGTGAATGGCAGCGATCGATTCAACGAGTGCTCTGCAGGAAAGTTAACGCACGGGCATTTTTTTCAGAGCGCGGCGAACAAGGTAAGCTCGCTTTGAAAGGTGCATTTTTTAACGGAGGTGCTGGTTTCGCCGAATCCAGTTCACACACCCGTAAGGTATAAACGATACAGTAACTGACAAGTAACTCAGTGCCTAGGAAGCGCAGGGAGTGGAAAGTATTAAGCAGTTTTAGGATCATCCCGCAGCCAATCAGATTGCAGCACTATAGCCTATAAGAGCGCAGAAAAACCAGTCACGGAGCAAAAAAAAAAAAACGTATATAAGCCCCGCCCACCTTTTTTTTTTTTTTTTGATTCTTTTGCTGTTAGTCATTGTATAGTTTTAGACTAATTTATGCACGGTTGTGCCCGCTCATTTCAGCCCTTCGAACGGAGCCTGCTGCAACAAAAACTGCACCGTTCGTAAAAGTACCTTCGTGTGCCGGGAAGACGACGACTGCTCTTTCGAGGCCACCTGCGAGTATCCTTTCATCCCGTTAAAGAAATCTATATATCAGTCACCCCCTTTTACCTTTAATAATACAACAGCAGCAATCAAAGTGGGTCACTTTTTTTTTGTTTTCTTCGTCTTCTAATACGTCTGAAAGTGTAATTAAAAATAGCGTGACCAGCTCTCCAGATTTGCGACAACCCCGTTAAGTTAGAAATATAGATATCTGTGTTTGGGGTTTATTTTTCTTAAATCATATTTGGGCTGTTTCTTTTTTTTTTTTTTTTTTGTCGGGACTTTGTCTTTGTACATTTGCGGTGTCTTTTTTTTTTTAATGCCGATGTTGGTTGTTTCACGAAACAAAGTCGGCGTTAATCGTGGTTTATTTGGAAGAAAGCGGAACACGGTCATGGGATTCCCTATCCTCGAGGGAACGTGTGCGTGACCCGAATACGCTTGCAAAACGTCCCTATAAAAGAAGGGAACGAGATAAGGGATTGGGGTTTCCGACAAAAGAAGCGGAAACAAGAGTCGCTAAATAAACTGACATAGCGAATATAGAAGACAGTTCAGTCGTTACAGTGCTCCGGATGAAAACAACATAAATCTCTAATTAAAGATACATTTGCTTTTGTGTGTGTATAACTTGGGCTCGTATTTTAAAACAGCTCCAATTCGGAACTTTTTGGTGTTCTAAGATTTCAACATAAGGCGGCTGGGGGGCTACTTTCCTGGGTCTACCGGTGTACACCAGAGAATAGTGAACTTCTCGTTGAGTCGAGCCTAGCCTTGACTCGAGTCAGCGGGCTGACTTCGGACTGTCCGCCCTCGGCGCCCAAGCCCAACGGCACGCTGTGCAACCACGGCACCCAGATATGCGAGGACGGCCACTGCAAGCGCTCCATCTGCGCCAAGTACAACCTGAACGAGTGCTTCCTCACCGGTTCCTACAGAACGCCCGACGAGATGTGCCTCATCGCCTGCAGCGAACCCGGTACCGGAATCATCCTCGTGCGCTTTCGAACGCTCCAGGTTTCGTTGGGTGCATAGTGATAACTACCCAAACCCCGCAAACAACATGTGTACGACGGCAATTCGCGGACGGAGCACTGAGGGCTTCCGTCATGAACTTCTCTTGTCGCTGTTTTTCTCGCGTGTGTGTACACCACACCCTTAGCGCCAAGGCAACATCGTCGCTTGTTCGCACCTTACTTGGCTGCGTATTGGTGAACAGCAAACTTTACCGCCCTGAATGAGCGCTTTCAACACCATCTTCGCTTCGATGGTGTTTTTATTGTTGTTTTTTAATAAGAAAAAGAACAATGACTATCATCTGTTCCTAGAAGTGTAGGGCCAATCAGTAGGTACTGATTGGTTGTGGTCAAGAAGCCTAAGCGTATTTGGGACTCTTCATTCGTTAATAAGAACTTTGATGATGTGAAATGAACGTTACGGAAGCTCGGTGTTAGCGTGCACAATTAATTCTTTCACACACTTAGTGCGATATGGACCGGCGTTCCAGATATTTACACAAATGGCTTCACCCTTTTAGCACCTCTCTTTCGAGAATTACATCCCCTATAGACCCGCTCATGTTTACAAACAAACCGGAGCGCCCCTAGCGCACGGCTCCGGCGCCGCGCATGCGCGATGGAGTG
The DNA here is from genome assembly GCF_016920785.2 of Ixodes scapularis. Lineage (NCBI taxonomy): Eukaryota > Metazoa > Arthropoda > Arachnida > Ixodida > Ixodidae > Ixodes > Ixodes scapularis. Next base: position 53,295,879 of record NW_024609835.1, on the reverse strand, counting down.
TGGGCAAGAAGCTCGCCGTTGCCCATATAAACAAACCATTGGAATGCGATGTTGTCGGCGTCGGAGCGAGTCCCCGTGCTCTTTCTAGAGTTGGAATTGTTGATTCTACGTCTTCCTGGCAATGTCTGACAGCGGCTTCAGCAAAAATTTCCGAGGCTCGTTACACCGCAAAACTTCTCGTGAATAAGGTAATATGCGGTGATTCATCCCGCATGGACGCCGCAGAATGGACACTAAAGCCTGATTCGCATGAGATTCCGCTCGCAATTTTCGGTCGCGACCTCGCTCGGGCTGCAAAAGCGTGGACCGTAACTGAGGTGGTCGATGTCGATACTGAAAATCACAAGCAGAATCGGACCAAGTGAATCAGGCATAACAAGTCGGTGATGGCCGCTGGTAACAATTATGATCAACATCTCCGTGTACCTACTGTTTACACCCAGCCTGCTTACCCCAACCAACCTTCAAACTTAAGCGTCTTTTAAAGCTTGCCCTTACTTCTTATCGCAATTACCGGGCCAACGTTTGGTCTACGGGGTGTCTCTTGAAACTGGCTTGAAAGAGCAAACGGCAGTTCGAACGATCAGGCGGCCGTTTGAACAATTGAAGACGCACTGAACGTAGTCCGCGGGTGGTCCGTTCAACTTGACGCTTTTCCCGCGTTCAAGTTGGAACAAAACAAATGAATCTGATGGCCAGAAGTATCCGCTAATTCAACCCAAATTGCTTCCCGCCCAAGCAATCGTGGTCCGACGGCGTCTTGTTCTCCCTTTTCACGGCACATATCCACGTTCTCGGACGAACCGAGCACGTGAAAACTGACCGTCAAACCCTGTCTCGACTCTTTTGGTACAGCCCTAGTCGCGGCGTTTTGTCGAGAAGGCAGGTTTTTGTCTGGCTTCTCTGTCTGACTTCTGCCCACAGCCCCAGACCGGACGCGCGCTCGACGTGCCACCAGCGCGTCCTGACGTAACAGAGTTGAGTTCGTGTATAATTCTGCAGTTACTTTCGGGACAATGTGATAGCACCTTTGACCTTCAGCGTGATGCATGTCAATTAGACTGAATTCGCTCTACTCAAATAGAGCACGAGGGAGGCCAGGGGAGGCTAGACCACATTCTAACGCTTTGAAATGCGCGTGGTTTTCGGTTGTGAGAAGGCTCAAAGCTAAAGCACTGTTTCTATTTTTTTTGCAGAGTCAATAAAAGTTATTAAAAAAAAGAAGAAAAAGGGAGGTAATAAGTTGCAATAGCGGCGTAAGCGAGAGAGGATGGCCTGTTAGAAATAGTGATACCAATTCCCGAAAACTTTAGGGATGCAGCTAAGGCAGCCAATTTTTAGGTGAATTCTGACATGATCCATAGATCATACCTCGGCAAACCTCACTCATGAGGGCCTTCACTCACCCTCATCTTCACAGGTGAGGTGAGGGTGAGTGAGTTTCTGAACCAGGAAAATTCATGAGTGTGAGGGTGAGTGAGGGCCGTGAGGGCTGTGAGGGCGGTGAGGGCTATGAGGGCCGTGAGGGCCGTGAGGGCGGTGAGGGCCATGAGTGCGTGAGGGCGGTGAGGGCCGTGAGGGCGGTGAGTGGCGTGAGGGCGGTGAGTGGCGTGAGGGCCGTGAGGGCGGTGAGGGCTACGAGTACGTGAGGGCCGTGAGGGCGGTGAGGGCCGTGAGGGCTGTGAGTGCGTGAGGCCCCCTTCAGATCGAGCATCTTTCTCAGCAATTTTGATGTTAATGGCGGGTTGTTCTCTAGCTTTCCCTAGATCGACACGAATTACTGAGATCGGGTCCGGCTCGAAATAAGCAAG